>NC_069143.1:8118587-8128702 GCF_943734635.1 Anopheles cruzii
ATCACAGTTGATTAGCGGCGGGTCGCTTCGCACATTCCGGCCCCGTCACATTCTTGGTGTGCGTCACTCACTCGCGTTGCTGGCTGGTGTACGTCGATCATCGAACAAGCCCCCCCTAATTGCGCTAATTGCGCGACCACCCACATTGGGTGGTCCCACCCACTGAGACCCCCCTCCCTCCCCTTTGGATCGTTATCGAGAGCACACAGGTCTCGAAGCATCCAACACACACACCTTGGACCGGGGGCCGTCAAACTCCCAAAATGTCAAACTCGCCGTGACACGTAACACACACGAACACACGCACGCCGCGACACGATCCGCAACGATCTAGACGTGGACAACATTTACGAACACCACAAATATCATTTAAGCCGAGCCGACGTTTCGCAACCCGACATGGTCCGAAATCCGTGTTGATGCGCCGTGTTTTGCTGTTCCAACGGCACCCACACTCGTCTATTGGGGTTTTACAATGGTGTGTGTGTTTGTGTACGTGTGATCGCAAGAAAACAGGACGCGAACGAACAGGACACATTTGATGGGCAGAGATTGAGCTCTGGTAGCCCTACTCCTCTAATGGTACCTCCGATTTCCGTGAAGTCCGTGAAGTCCTACCGAATGGACCTCGGTCCAAAAAAAAAATGATGCCCAAAAGACCCCAGCGACTCCACCCCAGCGGGACACGTGATCCCCGGACAGCGACAGCGGCAACAAAGTCGTGCTGCTTACAGATTTCAACCCCCCGACCCGCCGAGAGAACAACTCCCGAGAACTCCGTTCGTTGCCTGTCAGTTGCCAACGTTCACCTGAGATCGGCACCTGAGCACCGGGGTCAGGTGGCCTTCTTATGTCGGAGAGTTGAATGTCTGCTCTAGCCAATCGTCCAGCCAGTCTTGACCCACTGGGCAGTGCCGCAGAGCATAGAGCGATCGCGTTTCGTCTGTACTGAACTTTGACATTCGGTCAGCAACCGGAACGCTACCTCTCTCTCTCGTTCTCTCTCTCTCTGTTTTTGTTGCATACTCTAGCTTACAATTTTTCCTATGTTACGTGTCAACTTGACCACTTGACCCATTGGCTTAGTCAGAAAAAAAAATATATTCGAGGGCTGATTACAATGTTTCGCGGGCTACGTACATCCGATGTTTTGTGGCGTTAGGTTGCTACACATATCTCTGACTCATGGTGGAAAGTTCGGCCAGTTTGAGAAATCAGTGAATTTTTGACAGCTGTTTTACTTGGACAAGATATGGCCCCCTCGGCGATGCTGTCTTTATACCCTAAATCATATCGTATCTTTGTATTTATGATTATCGTCTTTATTGACCGTTCTATCTTTTGGCAACAACTCATGAAGCACCACGACTTTGCAATAGAAGAAAACTGTAAGCAAAACTGTTCACATTCGGTCAAAATTGGCTTTTCGACTTTTACATCTTCTCGGCTCTCTGAAAAATTTTTGTATCACCGATAAGCGCTGCTTTGGGTCATAATAGCGTCACCACAAAGCCACAGTCAACAATTCGAATGCGTTCGAGCTTTTAACTTAATTTTTCATACATAATTTGATAAAGATTCTTTTGCCATCCATTTTTTGAAAGAGGCAAAAATCGACGGTGAGCCAAACCTTGTCCAAGCCAAACAGCTGAACAGTGAAAATCGAAATATTCAAATGTCGCGAAACTTTTTGATCACACCACGCGCACAGCGAAAGCTAAAAATTACGACTGAATATGTGAAAACATTGCTTTAAGGAATAACGAAAATGGGGTTCTGCGCTCTTCCAGCTGTAACGTCTGCCAAAGGTTGCCCTGACGAGTAGATTTTCGCATCAATTCCAGTTGAAGTTGTATCAAATAAATGCGCATTATCATATTCGATGCCCACTTACTGGTTTTTTTTCGTGATTGAGCGATGTTCTAACACGTGGGCTGAAAAGTTCCGGTCCTAAGAAAGAAAATACGTTTTGTTTTTGTTCAAAATTGACTTTATTCAACAGTGTCATCTCCAGCAAGAGCAACACAATAATTTCAATACCCTCTTTTGAAGATCGATTTATCCTTCGCCTCAAAATAGGCCTCAGCGATAACCTCTTCATTCGAGCGAAATTTCTTACCCGTTGAGCATTTTTCGAGGTCTTCAAACGGCCAGTAGTCCTTGCCAAATGATTGTCTCTTTGCAATTTCAGACTTCAAACGCTCTAAAAACGCATTTTTGTAGCCGCATAGCCAAATACTCACGGAGGACTTTACAATAATAGCTAATGACACCTATTCCCTTTTGGATCGATTCAAAACGGTTTTGTGATTTGTTTTTAAATGATTTCTGATGTTACCGCCTCATTTGGACGTCCACAGCGTTCTGCATAATCGGTGAACTCAGGAACCGGCACGTTTTGTTGTTGTTTCTGATGGAGCCGGCGTCCTTATTCGGCGTCGGCGTTCGGATGATCCATCAAGTGTTTGGATTTTAAACGACCGATTGACTTGACTTCTAAAACGTCAAACTTCATTCTGGAAATTGTTAACATTAGGTAAACACTTTGACATTTACGCAAAATGCGACGCGCTATACGCTTGAAGAAAAGTGGGAAATATTAAAAACTTATTCCCAAACGTGCTGATGATTCAAGTTGTACGAAATTTGGATTTCATTTAAGCTTTCCTTTAATTTCCACCTCAGTCTCAGTCATGTTACTGAACAGAACGGTCGTATTTGGGGGCCGACGGAAACTCCCACACGTCGTGCAAGAGAAGCCAATGCACCCGCCGCTCAACGAGTGACTGTTTGCGGGTGCGCATTTTTATGTCTCCATCGGCATCATCGCCTCCATTTTGCTTCGAAAAAGCAGAAGGAGCCGCCACCGAAAACTCCGTTTCCGTGCCCGTTCCCGGTGGCGGCTCACCCTGGCAGTGTTTTGCCGACAGCAGCGACATCTGGCAACGTCACCTTTTTACAACCGTCGACCTATGATATTAACGCAACCGCGCCGCTGGGTTGCAGCCGTCTAGTTAACCGTCAGTGGGTCGGGACTTCGGGCGCCATCTAAGCCGCCATTGGCCTATAGACCCCGTTCGAGGGGTGTCCGTTTTTGCTGTGACGCGCGCACCTGCCGTACAAGGTGTGGACCCGTGTGGAGCCGGGACCTCTGTCCTGGGGCCGACTCCACTTCGGGGCAGGTCAAGCGCAAGCGCACCGTGTACGCAAAAACCGAACCCCCCGCGTGAAGTGGTGCGGTTAAGTAATTACATTTTTTTAATTACTAATTAGTCACAACGCGCCAAGTTTGAGACAGAGAGAGACGCTCGGTGGTGGATCGACAAACGGTGTGGTTGACTGGCGTATGTTCTGGTGTTGTTCGGCCCGTGTAAGGCACCGCAGGAAGTTTGTTTTGATACGGCCAGGACCTCGGCGCCGGCGCGTTGCTCGTCGTCCGCCGCGGCTAACACCATTAGCCGCGGCCGCGACGCACAGATTACCGCGATACGCTTTGTTAGCTAACCTCCTCCCCTAAATCTGCCTGAGTCGGTTCCTCATGAAAGACGCCCCTCAACCAACCCCGCACCCGCCTCCCACAAACGGCCGACGTTACACTTTGGTAACGACCGCCAGTCGTTCCGTTGTTTTACGCCGTTGTTTAAGTTATGCAAACCCGCCTGCCGGTCCGGTGTTGATGTCCGAGCTGGCGCCATGCACGCAACGCAACGCAGCCCTCCACACCCCGGCCGACCCCGCCCCAACCCAACTCCAGCAAGCAATGCGTCATCAGGCGCGCTGTCGGAAAATCGGTGTTCTGGTCTGGAGGTTGAGAGGCCCCCGGTTGACCGTGGGGATCTTCGGTTTCGGAATTATGCATTCGCGCGGACACTAAATTTTGCGAAAGTCCCCCGAAACGAAAGGCCCCGTTCGAACGTGCGCCGGCCGAAGGATACGAAATCGCCCCCGTACCGCCCCCGTGCTGCTTGGGGTTTTTCGGGCGGTCAATTGCGAGTGTCCAGTGTCGGCCAATCTCTTTCCTAAGCCTGCTGGCCGCGGCCCGGCCGGCCGACAATGTCCTTCGCGAGGCCCGAAGAAAGTGAAAGAACGGTGCGACCCCGCTTTTGCCCAGCCCCCCTCCCCCCGGGGGCTCTCCAGCGTTGCAAATCATTAAACAGCCACGCCAGCCACGTATTGAACGTTTGGCGTTTCATTTGCATCGCTCAGCTGGAAGCAAGAAAAGACGATGTTTTGAAGTGCTGGCGCACACTAAGAGGGAAAGGGTGAAAAATAGTATTTCAAATGTTTGTTGATGACAATCAAATTCGCATTCTTGTTACCCACAAATTGTTTCAAATTGTAGATCATTGTTTAAAATAATTGATACACCAACGGAGTAATTTTCCACATTGTTCCAGCTGTCAATTTAACCTCCATCATAATGCTTTATCAGCAAGATTGCCATATTTCGACATCTGTTTCAACCTAGAACAAAACAAGTTTTATTCGGCAACGTTCAGGACAGCTGAACATGTCGACTGTTGCATTAAATGCTTGTCGAAGCTCACGCTGACAGTCGTATGGACGACCTACGTAAAAAGTTTAAAATTTCCTACGTCTGAAGGCTGCTGGGATGATCCAGCAGCCAGGATGACAATCTGGGTGTTTGATGGGACCAAAAGGGTTTGATCTATTATGAGTTACTCAAACCGGAGTGGGAAACGGAGCCAACACTGCCACTGACTCATTTGAAGGAAACTGTGAAACAAAAACGACCACAATACACACATACTTTGAATAAAGTAGCGTTTTTTTTTATTTTATCACAATAAACGCGTCTTTGAAGTTTGCTTTGAAAAAAATTAACTAGCGGTAGGAAACACACAGTGCTAAAAATAATTAATTTAAATCATGTTCTGTGGTTTCTTCTCCAGCTTCTCCGAGTTTGAGGAGGAGAAACATTTTCAATGCTTCAAGCTGCATCATCTGAAGCTTATTCTTGGATATCTTTTGTTGTAGCTCTCCAACGAGAGCAAACAATTTATGCAATCCACTCTGAGGCTTTACTCCAATTTATTTTGACTGTCTTTTAGTGGATAACTCCGGTTTTTTTTCTTCTGCCTTTGAAGCCTTCTATTTTTTCGTTTGAATTTTTATTTCGCTATCCGTCAACTATCCGGTGTTTCCGGACGTCTAATATCGCATCTATCGCATCAGTACGCACAAATGACAAATCAACCACTAACTAATAATAAACATTCAAGTTTGCTCAAAGTTTGACCAGAAATCTGCGAACACTGCAATCAATTATAGACCCATCACCCAGCCTTTGCTCGTTCACGTTGGTCTTTTCGAAAAACGATCTTTTAAACAAAACGTATGGATAACTACACACAAGCCTTACAGCAATTAGGAAGCCGGCTGCAGCGATCAAGTTCAATCGCGCCGACATGCGTAAAGTTTAACGCCCTGGGCGAATCCGTTAAAACCCGCGGGTCCGGGTCGCGCAACCGCAAGGGACCGGCGGTTTCAGCACGGCTTTCGGCACGAATTTCAGCACGCCTTGATTGAACGTTCAAAATCGATCGCCACCCGGATCGTTGCGTAGCGAGCCAATTGAATGGAACCGTGCTAAGTTGCGATTTGCTTCGGTGATGGCGCCAACGATGATGATGATGGTGATGTTCCGACTGCAAGCGAGGCTGGTTCTACTAATTTTCCCTCACACACACACAAGCCAGAAGAAGCAGACCGAACCGAAGCAGACTCCGAAATGGCTCCTCCAAAAAGCGGCCAAGCAGCCGGGCCGGGTCTGGACAGTGTGTGTCATCATCGGACACGGAACGAATCCTAGCTAACGACACACGGAGGCGGAGGGGCAACCGTCCAAAAATCGACCACAACGAGCCGAGCCGAGATTCGATCCGGACGGCCGACTGATGAGATCTCGACAATGGCCCGGACAAAAAATGGCAACCGAAAAGTCACGCAATTCTCGGTTGCCGCAACTGCACTGCACTGTCACAGCGAAAGGCTTCAGCCACAGAAGCGGTGAAGCAGTCAGCAAAAAGTGACACGAAACGTCCCCAAAACCGTCAGAGAAAGGGAAAACTCCACTTCGCGAGGCTCGAACGAGGCACAGAAATTGGGCGCCACGCACCGTTTTCGTCATCCGCGCGACCGTTTTATTTATTTCTCGTTTATTTTCCTCATTTCTCCCGCTTCGTCATAGACTCCGGGCCAAATTGGCAAACCGGGCTACCGGCCCTCTTCTGATGAGCTTGCAATCCGTCTCCTACGGTGACGGACACAATGACGCGCCTACTTGCGCCACATGAAACCGGCCGGCCGAAGGACTTCGGCCACAGGTCGTCCCTGTCCATTAGAGCACCTGCTTACGGGCACGCTACTCGTCCGTACTTTTTTTCTACCAACTGAGGTGTTGTTGCTGTTTTAGGACGTCCTTGTCGTGGATCGTCTTCAAGGCTGGTACAACCAGGGCTAAATTTAGCAGTCTATCTTTCTACTGCGGCTAATTGAAGGCGAAGGGTCCTCATCTACTAGGACTTTGAATGGCATCTCTCATTAAATGTTACCATTTTTTTTAATGAACCATGTGTTTAACAGCTACTATCATTACGCATCTGCCGCAGAGTAGGCTGTTCGTTAAAGTGTAAACAACACCTATTTTAAGCATCTGAAAATGTCGAGTTTTGTTCCTGGTAAAGTGTTTTTACGCGAAGTACTTCTTCATTATTTCAAGAGCGACCTAGACCCTGGATCCGCAATTGCTTGATGCCGAAGAATTGACAGCATTGCTCGATCAGGATGCATGTCAGACGCAAAACGAGTGGATTTATTACGAGAATCCTGAACGCAAAAAGGCCATGGTGGGCTCTGAAAGGTGTGGTGTACTATGAGCTTTTAAAACTTAATCCTAATTCCTGATGGACAACACCATCCATAACGCCAGACCAGAATAAGAGAAGAGACACCTGACACAAAACCTGATTGGATCGCTCCAAACGATAAGGAGTCTTATCGACACGGGAATTACCTGAACGATGGAAACAAAGTACTAGCTAACGACGGACTCCAGGGCAGCGGCGCCCTCTGGTGTGGAAGTGCAAAACTTTTCGAACAACCAACAGTACCCAGTAGTCACGGCACGGAGATCGTCTCGATCGTCATCCACGAGAGCACTACAACCCGCCCCGCTCCGCCCCGCTCCGCCCCGCTCCGCCCCGCTCCGCCCTACACTCCAGCGGTCAGTCTGAGACTGTTACATGATCAATTGCACTTCCACTCCAGTCCAGTCCAGTCCAGTCACAAATCAACTTCACCGCTCAAATCAGCCCGAATTAGACATGCGATTTACGGCTGTGTTTACTTCATTTCATTTTCTTTTCACCTGTCTCTCTCTCTCTCGCACTCACTCGCTCTCGCTTTTCTCCCTTATCGCCCCGGTGCCCAAACCTAGCCCCCCTGTTTATGATGTTGTCCCCGTGAGCCGTGATGACAACGAAACGACAATTACCCACACAGTAATGCAATGCAAAGTAATGGCAACAAATGCGACCCGGGCGAAGCTAAAGCACTAAACCGTCGCCAGCATACGACACCGCCCCGCACCGACACCCGCCCAGGAGACGTCGGTCGAATCCATAACGTCGACAGCAAAGCCGACACAGACAAGCAAGATGACGGGCGGTCCATTAGAGGTTGCCGGGCTTTTGGCTTTAATCAGACATTTTGTTTTGCTGCCGTTTTTGTTTTGCGCCACTTAAGATTAATTACCGCTTACCGGTCGTGTTGGACGAGACGTTGGGACCCATTTTTTTTTTTTTTTTTTTTGCCATCTTCTTCTTCTTTTTGGGCCACTAGAGTGTGTGCTCTTCCCACGGTACGAATTTGGCAGCGCGCGCGCGCGCCGCGGAACAAATTTGTGAATAATAGTAACAATAACCGGCAACAGTGGAAGGAGACACAAGCCCCTGCCAAAAAACCAGGACACCGGGAGCGGGAGCGAGAGAGAGAGAGAGCGAAAGACAGGCCGCCAGGTGCATGACATTATGTCGGCGTAATGTCGGCGGCTCTCGATTACGATCTCGTGCATACACACAACTCGAGGCCCGCCATTACAGAGCCGCGTAGCGCTTCATCTCCGCGCGTTTGCCATTAGCTAATGTCACAACATTCGCTGTCTCGTTCCAACCAACCGACCACCACGCGGGTTCCACTGACGGCGGCTGTCATCGTAATAATCGTAACCACCGAAAACCACTACGAAAGCTGTCGGGAGAGGTCGGGAGCACCGGCTGCCTCGTTCGCGTGTAGAGAACGTTCCGCACACTCCGCACCCTCACATCACCGACGTCCCGGGGGCGGGCGCAGACCTATTTTGCGTATCGCCGCCGAAAGGCAGTGCACTAAGCCGTACAACCCTGGGCGCCGACCTTATTCCGCTAAGCTCTCCACGTAGCCTTTTTGGGGCCGAGGAATCTAGGCCGACTAAGCCTACACGCACCTTCGACTTAACGTCGATTAAAGAGCACGCGAATTCGGTGTGGATAAAGCACACCGTTACAGAAAGCAACAGAGATTGAAACCAGGACCGCTCATGGGCGAAGAAGAAAAGGTTAAAGGAAGTACCAAAACTCCCAGGTCGGGCTCTACCTCATTGTGATTGTGACCGCACTGGCGAGCTCTCCGTTTCATCGCTTTCCGCGAACGCGTCGGCGTGTCTTGCGTATTACGTCTTGCCGAAAGCGAACTCCGGTGCAGGACCCTCGCAACCAGCGCAAACAGTAGCGCATCCGTAAACATGCGCGCGGCGGGTTGCGGCTATTATAGACGTTTAGCAGTGCGTCACCGGCTGCTGTTCAAAGCCATGTTACACGTTACACGACAATTCAACAAGCTGCCAAGGGTTCTGCTGCACCGGTCGCCGCGCCAGAATTATGTAAAGCAATGTGTGTAACCCGTTGTTGTTATTCAACCACGATGAAGTTGCCCCCGTGAAGGTTACCCGGGCTCCTTAGCGGGTTCTCAGAGCGTCCGGCGAGTAAAACTCGAGATCCCTGCTGCTGTTGCGGCAGATCCAGGCAGCAGGGTTATCAATCAAGAGTTTGGATCTCAAAACTACTGATCTGAGGGATGTTTGAAAACCGTCAAACTTCAGTCAGTGGAAATCGTTAACATCGAGTAAAAACTTTGATATTGCAAAAAATTGGGAAATACAGGCCCAATACGGACTCTTTTTTTCATTTGGTTATAAAATAAAAACGACTTAATAATATTCGATGCTTGAACTTTTATTTGAAAGGTAGATTCTTAATTTTTTTAAATAAAAAACCATTTCGGTCAAATGTCCACCGCGGCTGGCTTAGCAGTAGCCCATTCGGTCGACTTATATTTGAGTACATTTTCGATTGGATCTGGTCCTGTTTCGGCAATGGCAATGTGAATTTCGGTCTTAAGGTCTAAAATCGAAATCTAAACCAAACAGTCACTTGCTTCGTGGTGCATTAGCTTCTCTTGCACGACGTGTGAGTTTTCCGGACCCAAAGAAGTGTCACCGAGGTGGAAATGAGCTTCTCAAATATCGTACCGTTTGAGTTGAAGACCTCTACCACTTTCGAAGGAAGTTTTAAATATTGCCCAGCTTTCTTCAAGCGGAAAACGTCCCATTTTGTCAACTTCAAAGTCTATACTACGGTATACCATTTTCAGAATGAAGTTTGACGTCTTAAATGTCAAGTAATTGGAAGTTCAAAAAAAAAAAAGAACACCAAATGGGCCACCCTATATTAAATCTTTTTTTCCAAGCTTGTTGAACTCACCTTCAAATTTGAAAAGCTCATTTCCACACCTCGCTGGTAATTAAAGCAGCATTGTCGTACTTGGGGGCTGGTGGAAAACTCCCACACGTGTCGTACAAGAGAAGCCAATGCACCCACCAACCAACCAACGAGTGACAGTTTGGTCTGCGGATTTTGGTCTGGCAGCCCATCATCGGCCCATATTTCAGCGACAGCCGATCCGGATCTTCGGAATCCCAACACTAGGTGGACCCCCTCGGCCACCCGAGTGCGGAGACCATACCGGCGCAGACCACGAACCCGACCTAGCAATGC
>NC_069143.1:8129202-8131098 GCF_943734635.1 Anopheles cruzii
ATTCCATTCTGTTCGGCGGGCCTGGTTTTATCTTCTTGACCGCCTGCAACCGGATGCTGTGGGTTTCGAGTGGGACTTCATTACCATTTTCAGTCGGTCATCCGAAAATCGTTTACGCTACTTAGTTACAATATGTTTTAACCAATAATTCCGTTAGTCCTTGAAATATATTTTTTCTACACTGCCCCATAGCTGACTGCCTGCCTGCTTCATCTGCTACGGAGTGGCCGATGATCTTTGAGCTCCTACTAGGCTGTTCAATAAGTTTTGTGCCTCGATACTAGAGGGCGCTGCTACGAGTCTAATTTGTTTTTGTCATATTGGTACACTCTTCATATGAATGTATGGAAAGTTTAATTTCAATCGGTCACTTACTTTCTTTTTACAAGCCATTTAGTATCGACATGTTACAGTATTTTTTTCAATGAAAAAAATCAAGTATCGTGCAGTGATTTAATTTTTATTTTTAAAAGGTTTAAAGGCACAGGAAAATTTTAAACGAATGTTGAAAGTGTATAAGGACTCTTCACCTTCAATTAAGGTGTTAAAAGGGGGGTTTCTGAGTTTAAATGTGATCGTAGTAGCCTTCAAGAAGATCCATGTCAAAAACATCAAAAAACAAACACAACATCGGAAATCGTAAAACAATACAGGATATCGTTTTCGAAAATCGTCCAATCACTGATATAAATTAAGTACAAGACCTAGCCAACTCATTGAACAGTATAACCAATATTTTGACTGAAGTTTTTAGTTCGAGAAAGCTGTTTGCAATATGGGTGCCGCATTCGCTAAAAACGCATTCGAATGCATCTATCTTGACAACATTTAAAGCGTTTTCGATAGGATAAAGTGGATTTTGTGCATCGAATCATCACTGTGGATGAGACTTGGGTCTATCTCTATGATCCTGAATCAAAACAAGAAGTTAAAGAGTGGTTGGAACCGTTTTCTTCGGATCCAAAACGAGTTCGTTTAGAAATTGCCTAAAAAGATGTTAGCATCAGTTTTGTGCGATGCGAATGGAATTTTGTTAGCGGATTACTTGCAAATTGATAAAACAATACATTTTGATTGTTGTCGTAACCTTTTAGACCAACTGAAAGAGAAAATTTGTGAAAAAAGACCCGGTTTGCAGAAGAAAAACATCCTCTTTTATCAGGGTAATGCACCGTGTCACAAGAGCATTTTGAAAATGGCAAAAATTCATGAATTAAAGTTCGAATTGTTGGAGTATCCACCCTATTCATCAGATTTGGCTCCTAACGACTTCCATCTGTTTTCAAACCAAAAAAAAATCGTGCGCGGAAAGGGTTTTTCATCAAATGATGACGTCATAACAGCTGTAAAAAAATAATGTGACACGTCGATACTAAAGCGCTTGTAAAAAAAAAGTAAGTGACCGATTGAAATGAAACTTCACATACGTTCATTTGAAGAGGGTACCAATATGACAAAACCAAATTAGACTCGTAGCAGCGCCCTCAGGTATCGAGGCGCAAAATTTATTGAACAGCGTAGTACTTCTTGTTCCATTTAGTTTCCTATTAGTTTTAGTAGCTGCGCTGGTTCGTAGGTATTTTGTCTCACGCTCCACAAACGTTGCCCACTAGTCGCTACAGTGTTCCAGCTTTCCAGCTATTAAGAACCTCAACCTCAACCACATAGTATGGCGGTGAAAACGTTGTTTCAAAATGATAGTCAAATTCTGAAAATGAGATTATTATTATACTAAAATTTTGTATAATTCACACGAAGAAGTTCGAAACAAACCATGTGGAACCAATTCTACATCACCATTCTAGTGAAGGATCCGCCGATGTGCTATTGGATCTATAAACTTCGTGGAACACAAATTTGGCGTTTGACAGAAAATGGTTTTAATCTTGAATGAAT
>NC_069143.1:8131598-8136261 GCF_943734635.1 Anopheles cruzii
GAATGGCTTGACAGGGGGTGCCGTTACAGAAAGCAACAGAGATTGCAACATTGCAACTCTGGTGCAGGCCGGGCCGTTTTTCTTAGCAGGAAGCACGCTCACAAAAAAAACCGTGCGTTCGTCGTCTGTAGCCGCACAGAAAGCTTTCCTTTGCAAGGAGTCACGGCCAAATCACGCTTTTCTCCATTGCTTATCCTGCCGTTTTTTTATTGTTTGTTTCCGCTCGAGTGCAAGTCCGTTTGATTTCAGGGGGGTGGCGATCAACGACAACGGTCGGTACATCGGTGGGTAAGGTTGATCGACATTTGTGGCGGTGTTGCTGAAGTGTAACAACGCACACACACACACACATACACACAGAACAATTTTGCAAGGTTGGCCAAATTTGCTGGCCGAGCTAAGGACCTCGCCGCTGCTGCTGCTGCTGCTGATGATAAATATGTTTCTCTATTAACTGATCGGTGCGAGCGGCGCCCAAACCGGATTTCCTTCGCCGGAGGCCACCCGGCCCGGCCCGGTGGCGGTCTCTATTTATAACCAACTCAAAACCCAGCACTCCTGCCCACCTCCACCAACTCAGCCACCCACCCACTTTAATCTAGTGCCGACGCGGACGACGGGTTGGTTGGATAGCGCTGGCTTCCGGTGGGCCCGCGGGCCGACTATTGCATGATGTACCCAGAATTCAATGCTTCCCCCGCACACCCACTCCAGCCCACCACCACCACCCGCCCGAGACATGTTTACAATTTCCGCGCGAAGAAGCGCGAAGAGCGCAAAAAAAAAAAAAAAAACACCGAACGAGCAACAGAACTAAGCGTGGGGCAAAAAAAGAAAGTTCAAAATTATATTACAACTTTTTGAATTAAGCGAACGAGTGGTGATGGGGTGCGGGGGCGGGGTGCGGGTGGGTGGGTTGGTGAAGAGTGAGCAAAGAAAAGTGACGGCGAAGTGACGAACGAACGCGTGGACGACGTTGGTAAACGAAGTGACCAAAGGCGCGCGCTCCGCTCCGAACCAGCGCCGTGTGTTCGGAAAAGTGTTTCAAAGGAAAACATTTCCACTAGCCACCCCGTGGTCGGGTGGTGGTGTCAGAGGGTGGTGGGGCGGGTATGGACGAGCAGAAAGGCGTGACGGGGCGCGCCTGCTTCGGGGCGATGTACTATATTTGTCGCCGGCGTCGTCGCAGGCATTTTAACGGATGCTCCTGTCCCGTAGTGTGGCCGAGTGTTGATCGAAAGACATTTTTTCCCTCCTGTCGCCTCCCCACCCCCCCCGGCAGCACCCCGGGAAAATCCGGCGGAAGAGAGAGAGAGAGCGGGCGGGCGAGAGATAACTCTGACGAATGAAGAACCCGCCGACGGCAACACATTCTCCTTTTGTGTGTCACCATACGGAGCGACATGGAAATTTTCATGCGACATTTTCCAACCCACCGTCCTTCCGACCGCCCAACCCACCGTGGGCTTGGTGCCTTGGTGTGCCTCGGGCCAAGCGGCAACAGCAGCCGGGCCATAAAAACCGGGCGATTGGTCCACTCGGTCCGGTGCTCTGGCGGACGCGCAGGAAATGGAAGTTGATCCATCTTCCGACATCCTGCGATGCTTTCCTTAACCACCACCACCAGCCCCAGCATCGCCGCGGGGGATGCATCCAGTTTTCGGAGTTTTCGAGGACGACGACGGCACAGAGCCCAGGCACAGGGAGAGAGAGAGAGAGCGAGAGAGCCAGCCGGTCGTTCTTGGCGTCCTGGGTTCCACGGTGGGGCGTGCGTTGATTTGTTGTTGATTGCGGATGGATTGATGGCGAGGCGGGGTGCGGCTGTCCCTCACCAATCCCCAGGTCCCCTGGATGCCGGTGGATGGCGAACAGAGTGTCGACAGCCTGTAAAATGGGCCCTTTCTGCCGGCGGCGGCGTACGGCGGGTTTTTTTTTTTTCCCCCATTCGCTTCGCTTTCGTATAATTTTTCATCACATCCGCAGACCACCGCCTGCGGTGGGTGGGGGGTGACATCATACACCCCCTACACCAGTGGCCGGGTTTTGGGTCTTAAAATTGAATATTCCGCATATTCCGCGCGCGCGCGCGCGCTGCCATGTGCTGCCGGCTGTCGAAGGTGGACCAATTCTTCGGAGCACACACACACACACACACACAAACTCCACAAACTTCTGGCCGAACTTGTGTAGGATAGCAGCTGGAGCATGCGAGGAGATCCCTGCCTCGAAAACCCTGCCCCGACCCGTTTGGCGGGGTTTTTTTAGCCGGGGCGATCGGACCTTGGGAAAGTCAAACTTTTCTCAGCTCCAACAGTGAGGCGCCTGACGCCTGACGAAGCGAGCTCCCAGAAGTCGTGTCGGAGGGGTCGCAACGCTCGATCAAGTGAGAGAGAGAGAGAGAAAACTAGGGTGATATTTACTGGCTATCTAATTAGGAGACACCACCACTGCAGGGACCAACAGGGATGGGAAGAATTATGTCGCGAGTCACCTATTGTTAGCGGCCAGACTTAAGGCATCAAGGCTTCGACTCGATCAGTCTGACATCTAGTAAGACTCGAATCATGGAAGAGAGTCGTAACTCCCGTCGCTGATATCTTCCAACCACTTCCGGGCCCCTTGGCCCTTTGGGATCGCTCTGAGGCTGCTGGATTGAAGAGGATCACATCACTTCTTCGGACTTCTTCGCCTCGGTCGCTCGTTGTTTCTGACAAATGACTGGAGCTTTCGGAGCAGCCTAAGTCTGCCCGCAGCTTCAGCGCAGCGCATTGACACAGAATGCTTGAGCGTTTGAAGGTGATCTTGACAAAGATGCAACAACAATGCTGCTTGTTTCGCGGAGATCGAGCTTTGGCTTACGCCCGCAAAGAGGTGCTGGCCTCGGTCTTCTTGGACATATAACGGGGGGCTTTTGATTCAGTTTCTACGCAGGAAAACATAATGTAGTTCAATCGTGGTTCATGCCATGAAGTGCGAACCGAAGGTATGGAGCCTAGGTATCAAGTTTTCGCCAACAAAACTGAGATGGTAGACTCTTTATTCTTCAGTGATACAGACAACAGCGTATTGAAAGGAATATAAATCTTGATTCGGACCCAAGTTCGATCTGTTCCTCTACTGGACAGCACGACATTTGGATCGGCATCCTTCTAGAGGTATCTACTGCATCTTCCATGTTGCTGCCGGAACAGGCATAGTTTTGGGATGGGCAAGATTGTGTCAGTTGCTGGTGCATCTTGGATTTTTGGTACCTTGGAATTTTGCGACCGTCGATTTCTGGGACCTAATCCACGCCCAAAACCGTTGTGGGTGTGTGCGAGGGTTTTCCACTGCTTGATGGTTGAGGATACGAACGACCGAACGGATACGTTGGTCAAGGGGTCAAGTGCAGTGCGCGTTTTCCCGGGTAGCGGGCGGGCAGCAAGTCTCAGCGTTCTCGTTTCCCGAAGAAGCGCCCCACGTAGCCGTAGTTCGTCTTGTGCTGAGTCCTGCCGTTTTTTTTGTTCCTGAGTCCGCATTTCGTTTCGCTTTCGCTGCGCGCCGTTCTTCGTCTAGTTTCTTGCCACACGCCGTTCCCCGAGTGCCGGGCCGAGTTCCATCTGTGCAAGCAAAAATATAAAAATAATGATAATTGGCTGCCACGGATCTGCCACTCGGCGGCGGCGTTTGTTGAAACACGTGTCCCACTCGCGCGGCAGGCAGTGGTGGCAGGTCAGGCATGAATCAACGCACTAATGAACGATTCGCTAAAAGGTTTCGTTCAATTTTTAATTAGATAATAATGAGATCTCCGCCAAGCAAACACCGGCCGGACGGCGGGCTCCGTGCGGTCAACTACCGTGCGGTTCTCAGTTTCTGTTGGTTTACGCTGTGTTTCTTTCCCCGTAGCTTTTTCCGACTTCCTTTCTGGGCTGGCGAGTTTTGAGCGCACAAAAAACCGCGGCCCGCAGCAGTCCCGGCAGCAGTTCCATCCTCAGGATAAAGGTTCCGGAGGATAAAGCGGCGTGGTGCTTCGGCTTCGCGGCACCACCGAGACGAAACCCGTTAAAAACTAAACCCATCAAAGCGTATCCAGCGTTGAGGACGCGGGGGGGTGGGGGGCGGAGGAGGTAGGAAACC
This sequence comes from Anopheles cruzii, assembly GCF_943734635.1. NCBI lineage: Eukaryota > Metazoa > Arthropoda > Insecta > Diptera > Culicidae > Anopheles > Anopheles cruzii. Next base: position 8,135,718 of record NC_069143.1, read on the forward strand.
TGAGACAGCAGATGGTGGGAGCGGGTGGTGCTTTATTATGCAGCATTTTCTGTTTTTTGTCGCTCCTTTTTGCCATTTTTTCGGCCCAAGGGCGGGGTTTGTTTTACGCCACCTTTTTTTCACCTCAACATTATCCTGCCAACTTTCGATAAACGCGCGCGCGGTGTGGCTTTCACGCAAGAGTCATCGCGCGCCCCCACTCAAACCCAAACAGACGAGGTGGAGACGAGAGCCAATATTAGGCCAAAGGCGATTAGAGTGTTGATTATTTGATGAACGCGCAAACGGTCGCCACGCGTCCACGCAGGATAACGCAGGTTGGGAAGAAGAAAAAAAGGGGGACAAACGGCGATGACATCACCCGGAAGAAACTGATGCTGATTCAACTACACCGTGACCGATGACCGACACCGACTGGAGCGACCAGGACCACCTCAGGCATTCGCTGGACTCCAGACTAGGTGTCAAAAGTTGAGATGGAATGGATGGATCAATTCATTCATTCAAGATTAAAACCATTTTCTGTCAAACGCCAAATTTGTGT
>NC_069143.1:8136461-8172684 GCF_943734635.1 Anopheles cruzii
TCACCCGTTCATCCGTTCTTGTAATACTCCTCAACACGGTGGGGGGGGAGAGCGCGGTAGCCACGCTGTCCTAGCCACATTAGTTAGAAACCCTTCCGTTCCACTTCGCTGGATGCACCGGGTCCCCCCCTCATCGAACTCGGCCCCCCTTCGCCGGTGTCGACTGGTGTGAGCTACAGATTTTACCTCTTGTCCTGCGTCTGTGTGTGTGTGTTGAACTCGTCTACAGCAAATTGTCATGGAGGCGAGCACGGCGGCCGCAGGAAGCATGAGCATCCAGCCACCAACGCTTCCGAACCTCCCGAACCTGCTGGACCTCGCTAACATCACGGCGCTGGTGCCAAACATGCTAGGAATCGGTGGCGTACCGCTCAATAGCCTCAACGGGACGGGGCTGCCCAACGTATTTTCGTCGGGCGGATCGCCTCCATTGGACCTGGGGCAAGCGCTAGGCGGCCTAATGGCAGGCTTCGCCACCCCGACAACCAGCAGCGCACAGCAGGCGCCTAAGACGGCTGCGAAGAATGCAACCGCGGCTGCACAGCCGACCGTAGACGAACCGGTACGCATGTCGTTGCTTCCGTTTTCGTTGTTCTGAGTTCCATTCCGCCAAAAAACGCGTATTTAAGGACGAATCAGCCCTCACCTTTACGAAACCTTCGTGGGCTGCCATTAAAACGAAACACGAAGAGAACAACCCGAACTACTATCACTACTAAAACTATCAGAGGAACCATTTTGGGCCAACAGACGGTAGAAATTGAGTCACGTCGAAAAACACACTAGCTCTAGAGTCGCTCGATCCGCTTGCAGGGCTAGCCGCCACCGAGGTGTTCGATTTCGGTATTGCCTTTCAGACGTAGTTCCGCGGAGGAGGTTCGCAGTCCTCCCTCAGTCATGTATATTTGCTCAATTTCTCGACAACTCTCGAAGGTCTGCTGGTCACCGCTGGTATTTAACATTATCATGCTAATGGCGGCTAGTTGATTCATGCTTTGCTCACCCTTCACTCGCATCACACCTTTTTTTTAAACCATTCCTCTTTCTTTTTCTTTTTCTCTTTCCTTTTCTTTTTCTTTTCCCCTTTCTCTGTCTCTTTCTCTTCCTTGTTCTACTACTCTTTCTTTTTATCTTTCTGTTTCACTTTCTCTTACCGTCCCGCTCTCGTTCTCTGTTCTTCTTTCGTTCGTTCATAGCCACGTTTCATGGTCTTGCCTTTCTGATGTCTTCCGGTCACTGTCTGGTTTCGTCTCTATCTGTCAACTGTGGTTACTGTGCTCATCCGTGAAGATGGACACGTTGACGTTTCATGTTTTCGCACGCAATTCGAGCCACTCGCCACCTCCTTGCTCCTTGATTCCTTGACACGTCCCCATCTGCCACCGTTTTTTTTTGTTTTTTTTTTGCATGACGGTTGTTCATCACGTTCATCACCCGCGTGCGCCGTGGCACTGAGCCGAAATCGCACATCGTATTAGCTAGATCAGATTATGTGCGTCCCCTCCCCCAGGCTCTAATCCCCTGTCTCTCCCAGGCTCTCGGAAGCCTGTCCGAGTCGGAGGCATCCGATCTTCCGGACGAAACTGACGGCAGCGGCGATGGAGCCCCCGAGGGCGATAAGGCGGAGTCGGCAACGACGGCCACGACGGCCTCGGCGGCGACAAACGATGTCGAACCGACGGAGCCAACCAAAGCCCCGCAGCCGAAGCTACCGACCGCAGGCAAGGGCGAAAGCCCGACCGATAAGGGCCCCAAGAAGCTCCAGAAGCAAGCTAAGCGCACCAGCGATGCTGTGTAAACCGGAAATCCCTAAAAGCACCCCGAAACCCTTCCGCAAAAACCCTTCGACTCTACTGTTGTACGATTTCGCGGCATTCACGAGCGCGGCAGCGACACTAAGGGACGCTTCAATCTTTTGTAAATAGTCGCCGGTTTCTGTAGTCCTTTCATACCTCTACTTCCTTTTCTGTGCTGTCTTTTGTGACACCTTTGCTGTCCCATTTTTGCTCTTTGTTCCACTTTCTTTTCACTTTCTTGCCATTTTCTTCTCTTTCATCATTCCGTCCGTCTTTCTGCACACTTTTTTCTTATTATCTTCTCTCTTCTCAATAATCCAATTCTGATACTGTATTGGTTGCCTTTTTGCGACGCTGTGTAGTTTAATTTTCCTGTTTTCCACCGTTTCCGTTTCCCCAATCGTTCTCGAATGCTTTTCCGGTTGTGTCCGGTTCCTCTGCCCGGCTTAACCCAATATTGCCTTAGTGAAAAAGGAGAACAATAATTAAACAAACCAACAACTAATTAAACGCTTGGTCACGAAATGTTGTATGATATTAAGCACTCGGCTCTCGGAAGGACTATCAGTAAGGAGAATTATAATACTATTATGACGTTTTTTTTATGTTTGATTATTATAATTTCTTGTTCTTAGGATGAAGGTGACACACTTTTATTTAAATGCGATTGTCTAGGTTTCCCTTCCTCCCACTCTTCTCCGACTCTCTCATGCGCTAGAGCAGCTCGCGATCTAGCGAACTCGCTGGCTAGGGGCGCACCAGACCGCTGGTTCCGTGTAGTGTGCGCTTCACTATTGTCCATATTATCGAGTGCTACTGCTGTTGTACAGGGTGGCCCAGCCCGAATTCTTTTTTCTATTTGGTTATAAAATAAAAACGGCTTAATACTTTTCGATGCTTGAACTTTTATTTGAAAGGTGGATTCCTAAATTTTTATTTATTCAAAACAATTTTGGTCAAATGTCTACCACAATTGGTTTGGTAGTGGCTCATTCGGTCGCCCTATTTTTGAGTACGTTTATGATTGTTTCTGGTCCTATTTTGGCAATAGCAACTTGAATTTAGGGCTTGAGGTTGTCAATAGTTGCTGGTTTGTTCACATAACATAAATATCGATTTTGGCTGACGCTGTATGGCAAGTAGCGTCGCCCTGTTCAAACCAAACGCCGTCCAAGTTCTCAGCTTCAATTTTACCGAAAAACCAATCAGCCAAAATCTGCAAAAACAGTCACTTATTGTGGATGCATTGGCTTCTCTTGCACGATATGTGGGTTTTCCAACCCACAATACTGCTTATTAACAAGCCACCTAGGTGAAAATGAGCTTCAATAAAATGTGCTTTTGACGAATGATTTGACGACCTACTACTTCGGAAATAATTTTTTAATATTTCCCAGCTTTCTTCAAGCGTCAAACGTATCATTTCGTCAATTTCAAAGTGTATACTGAATGATTACAATTTGCAGAATTAATTTTGACGTCTTAAACATCAAGTAATTGGAAGTTCAAAAAAAGAACGCCAAATGGACCACCCTGTAGTATTGTCACCACTGCTACTTCTACCATTCTTACCGCTACTACTGCTGCTACTACTACTACAACCACTACTATCTAATATCGCTACTTAGGCAGTCAAGTGATTTTGTTGTTATTACGGAAGGAAAAAGGCACATTTAAACAGGAAAAAAAAATACAAAGGAATACTATCAACTCTATATACTAGCGGGTATGTTTGTGAACGGCGGACAATCTTAGAGCTATGGAAAAATTAGGCAGACGAAAGTGAACAAATTTAATAAAACTGAATTATGTAAGAACGACGCGTTTGATTGCATTCGATGGTACAGCTCGATCGCGCCTATACTCGAAAGAAAGCAGCAGCAGCGTTTCCAGTAGCGATGCCGACCGACCAAGAGCGCAGCATCCGACGACCCTTTTATTCCGGTGCTATCATATGATAGCGCGAGGAAGTAGACCGCAGCACCACAGCTGATGTACGCATTTGCCAAAAACAACTGCTTGCGTGACAGAGAGCGAGCGCGCGCGAGAGAGAGAGAGAGAGAGAGCCAGAAAGACGTTGCTTGAGTGCGAGCTAATACAACCGAGACGGGCGCAAGAATATGAATATATTACAGTGCGAAAGATACCGTGTCGTGTCGGATCATCATTGTCACACACACACACACAATAACACCGCACACGGTCACTGATTGGATCCTCTCTATCAGCTGACGGTTTATAACGTTACGACGCCATTCCCGGATGCGCCACTGCGTCGTCAGTGGCTGGTTTCGCGGCTCAACAGCAGCAGCTCGGTGCGATGTTCTCAAGTAAGTAGCAACACCGTAGGGACGCTCGGAATCGTTCGCGCTCTGCTAATCGTATCTGACCCCTTTCCGCTGGGCAGAGGCGTTAGGGGAGTGGTCGGTGTCGCGGCAGGCCGTGCTGCTGGCTGCTGGCCTCGGCGGTGTCACGGTACTGGTGGCTGGGGCCTGGCTAGTGAAGAGGCGGCTCGATAACACACCACCGCAGCACTGGCAGGAGGCCGGCGTCCTCACTGACATCTACGTGTACCCGATCAAATCGTGCGGTGCGATCGTGGTGCCGGCGATCGAATGTGCCAACACCGGCCCCCAGCAAAATCTGTTGCGGGACCGCACGTTCCTGGTGACGACCGAGGAGGGCAAGTTCGTGACGGCCCGGATGAAGTCGAAGCTGGTGCTGGTGGTGCCGCGATTCGATGACCGGTGCGAAACGATGACGCTGACCGCGCCCGGTATGCCGGAGCTGCGTCTCGACGTGCGCCGGTGGGCGTCGGGCGAGTACGACGGGACGCTGAAAGAGGGTACCGTGTGGGGTGAAACCGTCACCACGGTCGACTGTGGAGAGGAGGTGGCCCGCTGGTTCTCACGGTACCTCGTCGACCGGGACACGGGCTACCGCCTGCGGTACTATCCGCACCAGCACCCCCAGCGTCGCCGGCAGGGCAGCGACACGGGCACCCTGCACGACGAGACGAGCTACATGCTGTTCAACGAGGCGAGCGTGACCGATCTGAACCACCGGCTTGACCACAAGGTGGGCGCGCTCCAGTTCCGCCCGAACTTTGTCGTCCGCGGCCCGCAAGCGTACGCCGAGGACCGGTGGCGCTGGGTGCGCATCGGTGAGGTCGTGTTCCGGTACCGCATTCCGTGCCTGCGCTGCGTGTTCACCACAATCGATCCGGAGACGGGCATCGCCGACCCGTCCAAGGAACCTCTGCGGACACTCAAGGAGTAAGCCCAGCCCAGCTCCCGGCTGCTGTATGCTCTCTCTCTCTCTCATTCTCCTGCGCTCTCCTGCAATACAGATACCGGCAGATTCCGGCCCTCGGTGATTCACCGGCCTTCGGCATCCACCTGGGACTGCGGGGCGCGGGGACCGTCAAGGTCGGCGATCCGGTGTACGTTGCGTAGAAGGACTTCGCACTGATTGAACGTTGAGGAACGTTGATGGTCGCCGCCGGACGCCAGCTTTTCTTTCGAGCCGCATTTCTTTCTGTACTTTCTGTGTTTGCTGCGTTTGCGTGTTTTGCGCCTTTTTGGTTTGTTTCATAACTCACCATACGCGCGACAAACCACTTTAATAGACACAAATAAATGTTATACAAACACACGCGTACACTTTCGCGCGGGGCAATGGACCAGTACGGTAGGTAGCTACAAAGGGAGCTCGGGGCTCCACTAGATGCCGACGAGGACCGGTTCGCCGAGAGCGATCGTGCCGAGGGCCCGGACGCCCATCTGCGTACCGAGCACCGGTGTCTGCCCGAGGCCCGGCTTCGTGCGATACGCCCGCAGTGTGGTTAGTGGCTCCTGGTCCGGGCTCCTCTGCCCCGTTTCCGGGCTGACGTTCGTAAACAGGCACCTGTACCAATGAATCCGGCGATAAAACCCGGTTCCCGATTAAATGACAAGCGTGGAATGGGTGGCGAGGTATTAGGTGTGTGAATTAATTCGTGCTGTTTTAGATGGCGTTACTTACTAAATCTAACAAATGTTTTTTTTTTATGAAACGTGTGTTTGATAGCTACTGTCATTAAGCACCTAACGCAGTATAGATTGTTTGGTTAAAGTATAAACATCGCCTGTTTTAAGCATTTGAACATGTCAAGTTTTGTTCCTGGTAAAGCGTTTTTGCGGGGAGTACTTTTTCATTATTACTTGCACGGCAGAAAAAAGGGATTCTTGTACCGAATCTTCACTGGTGATGAAAAGGAAAGTTAGTAATACAATACTAGACGCAAAAAGCCCTGGATACAGCCTCGTGAACCAGGTCCATCGCAACCAAAGCGAAATATTCATTGCGCAACGGTTATGCTGTGCGCATATGGGGGATATGAAAGGTGTTGTGTACTTTAAGCTTTTAAACCTAATGAAATTATTGATGGACAATCCCCTCCACAACAATTGATGCATTTAAAGGAATGTTTTGGCCATAAAACGACGACAGTGGGGTAAAAGACACGGTAAGCTAATTTTTCAAAATGACAACGCTCGACCCCACATCGCAAAACCGGTCAAAACCTATCTCCAAAATGTCGGATGGGAACTGTTAAGGGTCTCTGATTGGATCGCCTCTAAAGACGAGAAATTCTATCAACACGGTTGACATCGACAAATGGTGAATCAAAACGGCACGGTATTAATTCACACACCCAATACGAATCCGCGTAGCTGTGGGGGCAGTGGGGTCAAGTTGCTGAACAAACAACGAGAGCAAACAGCAAGCTGTAGGGGTTGGCGCCGATAGCACAGATAGCAACTAGATAACGCGACGGCCGATAAGTGCCGCTAATAGGACCGTCTTATGTTTTTTTTTTTTCACAGCCAATTTCTCGCACAAAGATGGGGAAGAAGGAGTGGAGAGGGGGTGCTTACAACTCACCGTGTGCACGGTTTCACGTTCCGGTAGATGGTGCTCCCGATGCGGACCCACTTCCAGTCGTCCTCGGCGAACGCCGCCGGACCCTTCACGAGGATGTTGGCGCGAAACTGGAGCGCTGGCACCGACCGCTCGAGCCGCCCGTTCACATCCGCCAACGACGCCTCCGACATCAGCATGTAGCTGGTCGCGTCGTGCAGGGCGCCCGAGTCGCGGGCCGTCAGTAACGCGTGGATGCGGTTGTTCGGGCGCACCGGGCGCGTCGGCCCGTCGTGCGGATAAAGCACCAACCGGAGGCCAAAGTCTTCGCTGAGCAGAAAGCGCGACAACCAGCGGGCAACCTCCTCGCCACAGTCAACGGTGGCGACGGGTTGGTCCCAAACGGAGGTGGTTCCCACCCCAACCTGGCTGCCCTCGAGCAGGCGCCGTACCTCGACGACGATATCTAGCATGCCGGGTGCCGACAGCGTCATTTGCTCGTAGTCCGCGTCGAAGGCGGGCTGCACCAGCACCATCGTCGGGTGGGAGCGGCCCGTGATGAACGTCCCGTCGTCGCTGCGCACCACCATGAAGGTGCGGTCGCGCAACAGTCCGACCGCCGGTCCGATGGCCGTGCAATCGAACTGACGCACCCGAACCGCTGCGCATGACTTGATCGGATAGATCCAAAGGTCGGACACTTCGCCCACGCGCTGCCACTCGCGCGGTGGCCGATTAGATGCCCGGTGTTGAATCAACCGGTACACACCGTACCCGGTGGCCACTGCCAGGCAGGCACCGACCGCTACGCATACGACACGACGCACCGGGACCCAGTTAGGCCCATCGCTTTCCAGTAACTCTGCCGAAGAAAAAAGGGTTATAGAAGTGTGTCCGATGTCATCGGTTGGCCGAACTACTTACTCGATAGCATCTCTTTCGACGACCCGCCCGTCACGCGGTGGTGCCTGAAAGTGAGTGGTATTGAGCAGAAGTCTATCATTAATAAGTTTGCACTTTCGACGGTGTTGAGATGATGGAACTGTTTCGTTGCTGGCCACAAGAAGACCGAAAGTATGGCGGCAGCATCATCAACAGCCGCAGCAGCAGCAACACCACCACCAACACAGCAAACGACAACTATCAGCCGTCGAGGACCGCTCGTCTGCCTGCTGATAACCCCCGGCGGTTCCCTCCTCCACCAGGGAATGACAATCTCCGCCAACCACCGTGTGCTGCTGCTTGATAAGGCGATCGGGGTCCACGTCTTCCCTCCGCGGCTCACCTGGCGTGCTAGCAAGGCCGCGTTAATCAGCGATTTTTGGCAGCCTGTGGTAGTGCAATTAGCGCTGCGTACGCGACGTATCCCACGTTCTGATGCTGGCGAGGCGCTGAAATGGGCATTAGACGTCGCCAACGCGACTGAACATAACCGAGCTACGGAACGAAGAAAGGATGCACTCCTCGAGTTCGGTATGTTTTTAACGCACGCCCATCACGCCTCACAAGCTCCGCTGCCTTTGCTTACACCGTTCATGAAAGGATAGATTCTTCACGCTGTTCCATTCTGTCTCTTGTTTACATGCGTACAACACTACACCATGGACACAAAAATAACCGCAAAGAAAGTCCGACCGAATGATGCGTTGTCGGTCGGTCGAGGAGCGGGGAAAAGAGTCGTTGGCGGGGATTGTGTGTGTGTGTGTGTTGTACACGCTCTGTCACTTTGTACAGGCACTTTGAGGGTTAGGGCGTGCTGTTAAAAGCCGAGACATGAACCAACTTTGCCACGGTAATGCTGTCAGAAGCCATATTTTGTCTGCGGAATAATATATTTCATATCCAAACGTTGCTATTGAATGTTTCGTTGAGGTTCCTGGGTTGAGTTTAGTTAAGTGATCTATTCTCGTTTGAAAGTAAACCTGGCCCAAGCCAGACGGAAAGCGAAAACATATCGAAACGATTAAATGAAGCCCCGCAAAATGACAGCATCGTGTTGGTGCGAAGGCGAAAGCCAGTTGTTGACATCCTTATTTGTTATTGTATGGGTTCAGCTGACTGCATATAGGCAGGGTGCGATGGTGCAGGTAAGCAACCGTCCCTAGGCATGACTGTGTTTCATTGTTCGGCTGCGAAAGAACGCAAAAGTTTCCTCGCTGCAGTTTAGTTTGTGAACATTCATCGCCGCCTTTCTGGCTTATCTTGTACGAGCAAAACATAAGTACCGGAAGCAACAAACGTACCCGACAATGCCGATTCTATACAGTGTGATTGCCCGAGGGCAAACGGTGCTGGCTAAATATGCGGAGTGTGTTGGAAACTTTACCGAGGTAACCGAGCAGGTGATTGCTCGGGTTGAAAGCCAGAACCATAAGCTCACTTATCTGCACGGCAACTACCTAATACACTACATCTGGGAAAACCAGCTCATCTATATGTGCATCACGGACGACGTAAGTTGGGTTGGGTCACAAGTGGTTACCAGGGAACAATGAATCCGTACTCGTTTTGACAAGGATACCCCCCGTTTTTCCCCCCCTTTTGTCCGGCAACAGACATTCGAGCGCTCGCGGGCGTTCCTATTTCTACAGGAAATCAAACAACAATTCAACATGAAGTACGGCCTCACTGTAGCTACCGCGATCGAATACGCAATGAATACGGAGTTTTCGCGTACCCTTGCGTCGCTGATGCAGCGCTACAGCGAGGGAAACCACAACGATGCGATCGGGCGCGTGAACGACCAGATCGGCGAACTGCGGGACATTATGGTGAAGAACATTGAGCATGTGACCAACCGGGGAGAACGCCTGGAGCTGCTGATTAATCAGACCGAAAATCTGCGGAACAATGTAAGTGGGCGTCGTAAAATCTTTCTGCCACCGGCTGAAATTGGCTTTTTATCCTTTCTTCAAGCTCAAGTATCTAATTCACGTTTCTCTGTTTTCATGCTCATCGTCGCGCCCGCTCCGTGCAGTCCGTGTCGTTTCGACAAACGTCGCGAAGTCTCGCGCGCGCCATGTTCTGGCGTAGTGTCCGTCTTTATTTGCTGATTGGTGGCATTTTGATGTTTGTAATATATGTCATCATCAGTATGGCATGTGGGGGGCTGCTGTGGCAAACGTGTCTCGGGTCCTCCACAGAACCTGCCAACTGAGCGCGGGGATACATAGGTAGGAACATTTACCCGTGTTACGTTGAACCTGCACTCGTTTCATAGACCTGATAAGTCATTTGTGATGACTGTGCTTCGGAAATGTTAATCTCACATTCCTATTTTTAATCGTTTGTGTCCGGGTTCATCGTTGAAGTCCTTCCGGATTCCAGCAACCCTTTGGAATGATTGCTTTATTTGGTTTCACATTTTAGACGATATTATTTAGACAATTATGTTATTCCTGTTTGAAATTGGTATGCAGCATTCTCTTTAAATCGGCCTTAAATATCATCAAAGACTTCGATTTTATTTAGAAAACTAAGTGTTAGATAAAATCAATTCAACAATCAATTCGTCGCTTGCAAGCTGGCGAGCTGTGTGGTTCGACCGTAGATCATCAACACAATCAATCAACACATCCTGGATCTGGTTCAAAAGATGATCAGACAAACTCGGCTAAACGCTCTTACGTTTTAACTTTTATTCGATCGGGCTCGGAGTTCGGAAGTCTGGTTGAGTCTCCGTTACGTTTGCATCGTACCTTGACCGACGTTTTGACCTACCTTCCAGGAGGAAATGAACGTCTGTTGTACACACAATTGTGCCGTTGAAACGATTCTCCGTGTACCTATGTTTTACAGCTAACCTAGAGACATTCTAGGGTTTGTGAATTATTTTGTTTCAATACTGAGCTATCATGTGTTTATCCAAAACATACAGTACTGTGCCAAAACTGTATATACCTACTACCGAAAACAAACGGGAAACAGTTTCCTTTGATTATCGGTGCTTGGTGCATTATGAATACCTTCAACAAACCAATTCGGCAAAGTATTTTTTTTTTGAGTGTTATACGTCGTTTGCGTAATGTTGTGCGTAAAATAATACCGGATTAGTGGAGAGACCATTCTTGGTTTTCGCTTCACGAGGAAGTTTTTGCGCATCACATTATCGTGATCATTTCGCCACAAACTCGAACCATATCGTTCCGCAAGCATCGCCTTACTTAGCACCATGTGACTTCTGGCTATTCGCGAGACTCAAAAGACCGACCCAAGGACACCTTCACAGTCGATAGTAAGGACAGGAGACGAAACAAAGGATGTGTTGAAGGCTATTTCTAAAAAGAACTTTTCGGGCCGTTTTGAAAATTGGACTAAATGTAGACATATGTGTTTTTGCATAGAGTAGGGATTTATCTTAGTGGTGATAACAAAGCTTTACAAAAATAAACAAAGAGTTTTTGAGTCAAAAGCGGATTCCCGATATTTTTTTTGCCCACATTAGGACGGGTTCATTTCCGATAAAAGAAGTGTCAGATTGTCGAAGGCGATTTTAACACTGTAGTGCAAAAGAGAGCGGAATCCGGGAGCCTTGGTTTTTGGCTTGAAGATTGAGAAGAAAAATTGCAGCTGCTGCAGAGCCTGTGTTCTATCATGCCTGCTCCATTCATCATCGTGTCACAAATCCGACGCCCTCATTTACTGCAAATGAAAAGAACAAGAAAAGAAAACACAAAACATGATAGGCAGATGTAGCGATCCACTAAGTCTGATACCGCACGTTGAAGCGTTATGATAAAGTGTAGTGTAAATAATACTGCGCATTAGACGGTTGGTTTCTAAATGGTTTACTATACTTTGATTGTGCGATAAGGAAACCCGTGCGCTAGAGCTGTACGGCCATCTAAAAACCACCATGGCAAAGTTACATCAAACATCCCAATATAATAACGATATTTTTCTTCTTTCATTTACTTTTATAGAACGGATAGAGCCGTATCAAGAAGCAACTTAAAGTTTTGCACTTAAGTTGATGCACTCTCAACTGTCAGGGTTCGAACGTCGACGTCTTTTTCGCAAGAATCCGATGCATCGATACAGCGCAGACGGACGGACGAGCCACTAATAATAATGATAGGCGAGTAATAATACAGAATAGGATTAGGAACAGGATCCGAAGGAGCGAATACGCCTATACACATACGTTCGGGAAGCGGATGCGGATAATATATATATACACATATATCTTTCAAGGAAACCCAAGGAGTTACTCAGAATGATGCTTTTTCTGTTATGTTTTGGTCGTGTTGTGGAGTCCCCATTAGCACATGTACATAACATATACATCCAAACATTGTGATCTATTATACCTCTCTGTGCATAAAATAAAACGATTTGAAACGTAACGCGTTTTTGTTGTATTGAGTGTGCATAGCATAGCGATCACCAGACCGCTCATCCATTAACCATCCTGAGCGTGTCCTTTCCACCGCCACTTGAAGGTAAATCGCCTACGACATGATCTTCTCTCCCAACACGAATCATTTCCTCCTGAAGGTGCTGACCGTTCAGGATCTGAAGATAAAAATAATCCCTAATAATCCCCAACAGCCATGTGCTGTTTGACACTGGGTAACAGATAACAATCTGTTTTCTCAACAGTTATAGGTTCAACCAGAACTTAGGTTTGCTATGAACTTCAGAGCGATATTTATATTACTTTTATTTGCGCATATTTGAGAACTAAGCCATCGTCAGACAACACTGAGACAAGAAGCTCGTGAAACACTGTGGGAATGTTTCAATGTAACAGCGCCCCCTGGGAGCGAATGGCGCAGAACGAACTATTTCCAAACACGTTCGAAGGTGAAACATTTCAACGATCGGGAATTGAAACCTTACGCACGTGACCGTGTCGGCAGGATGGTAAATCGACACTGCCGTCCATTATTATAATTGTGCCTTGATAACTTAAAATTAGTATGAAGAAGAGCTTTTCACATCGTGCGAAATGCTGCAGCACGATGCGAGTCGAACGATTGTTCCGACAAAAGTGACCCGTGCTCGCTCACCTCATCTGCCCCCATTGCTCTCTACCAGCTGCGTTTGTTCCCTCGTTCGGAGACGTAATTGGGGGAGATCCTATGGGGGCCGAACGCTACCCAATGCATAGTGACAATCTAAACGCATCTTCTTCTTCTCTACACCAGAGGCAACTATTACTATCTCTGTTGCTTTCTGTAACGGTGTGTTGTTATGGGCGGGGTTGTTAGCCCCGCCGGGGATAACTCGGGAACTCACCGGACCAGCTGCTCTACCCAAGGAGGGGGGCCGCCACAGTCAAAATAAAAACAAAACCCGAGGCGGGCCGGCCAGGGGTTGCGAGAAAAGCATAAACGGAAACGTAGTTTTTTCCAGTACGTTGTGCGGGACTACACCCCCTGAGCCTGAGACGCTCCCCCAAGGGGTGAAAAGGGGCGAGAAGGGGGTGCTCGTTCGGTTGACAAAGAGAGAGAGAGCGAGAGAATATGGAGGAGACGAAACGATGATGAGTCAGGAGATGACTCACACGGACGGACACACACACACACACGCACCCATGCATCTGCTTTGTGTTTTGCCCCAGACAGCCGTCGGGGACCGGGACCTCGAACCCAGACCGGGCTCTGGAGGAGGACGGCGATTAGTAACATCTCAAATGCGCACCGCGCGCGAACTAACACGCAGTCTGCTCTCTCTCTCTCTCTGTACCCCTTCAAGCGGCCCCCCTTTTCTGCCCTTTCACTCTCTGCTTATCACCATCCCTTCTCTCTGGGTCTAGGAGAGAGTCGCAAAAGGAGCAGGAAGGAACACCTCATGCCGGCACATCTTGTCCGGCTCTCTCTGGTCCGGGAGGTCCAGCTTCCGAATGCTGCACGCACGCACGCACCCACGCACGCACAACATCCAGCCAGCCAGCGCATGAGTGAAACGGAACAAAGTTCGCACCTTCGCCACTTCGCTCTCTCGCTCTCTCTCTCTCTCTCGCACCGCATCGCTTGTCTCGTTTTGCGCGCGCACACTACTTTCGTCTGCATATACCCTGTGTCTGAATCTGCGGTGTGGATGCGCCTAGTCCTCCGTCAGCTATCGCCCTATCTCTATCCGCTTCTCTCGCTCACTGCGCTCGCCTGTGCGTGTGCGAGTCCTTTCCCTGCCCTTTTTTTGTTTTGCGCCTCTCTCTCCCCGGAGGGTGTGTTCCCGGGCGATTTTCCCGAGTTTTTCGCACGGACACGCATTCTGATGCAAAAAGGCCGCTCCGGCATCCACGGGCACGGGCCACGCATTGCCTCATCTGCTCTCGCTCGCTCGCTTTGCCTATCTAGCTGTCTCTCTCTCTCGCTCGCTCGCTCGCTCCCGTGTGCGGCGCCCGTGATCGGGCGACTGGGGTTCCGCGGTCGCCAGGCGTCCTGTGCGGCTCACAGTATCAACGGCACCCTTCACCGGTGAAGAGTGTGTGTCAACAAATCGTGCACCCCGCGGGTCAGACGACGACGACGCGTCTCGGTATCCTCGTGTCGCGGACAGGACAGCGCGCATAACGACGCAGAGCATAAGCATCTCCTGTTGTATGTAGTGCACCGGCGTCCCAGTGGAGCATCCAGCCAACCAGCAGTCCAACCCCGCGTGTGTGTGTGTGTTCGCTCGTGAGGTGATTTTTGTTGCTATTCTATGTTTTGGCTGGGGTGTCCTTTCTACGCCACCCGGAGGGGGGGCGACTGGCAGACTCACTTCTGCTGTCTCTCGCTGAGGGCAAGAAGAAGGGAACAAGTGCAAGTGTACTTGATACTACGTGTACGTGCGTGCGTGCGTCTGTGACACATAATTCCGTTGTTGTTTTTTTGGGGGTGGGGGAGGGGGCGTTGCGGGGGATGCTGCTGTGCTGCTGAGATACACTCTACAATCAAAAGCTATTATGCTGTGGGTTACACACGCGCGGCCAGACACACAGACCGCGCGCGTTAACATCAATCAACCCTTCGGCAAGGCAGGGGACCGGAACCGGAAGAGCGTGTTATCTGAGCCCGGCCCGTCCCGAAATCACAGCATCACAGAGGAGGGGGGGGGGTCTTTGATGGTGCCTTGCAGTGCAGTGCCAAACTTATAGTCGAAACTGATAGTAACAACAACAACAACGGAATTGTCGAACGGAAACGGAAAGCGAAAGTGCATCTGCTTGTGTGTGTGTGTGTGTGTGTGTGGTGCTATTTTTTTTCTTTTGCGTTGCAAAACGAAACACTGAGTGAGAAACACGGGTGAGAAAAAGATAGATAGTGAGCGAGAGAGAGAGAGCAAGAACGAGCATCAAAAGGATGAAAAGGTAGCAAAGCACCAGGATCTCCTACGACTAGGCCTCCCAGGACAGTGAGAGACAGAGAGAGAGAGAGAAAAAGAAAGGGGGGGGGGGGCGCGCGCCACAGACACCCCCACCCAGCGCCGCCCCGGCGATTGAGCGCAGTGATGAAAGGGAAAGAGAGGCACCGAGAGAGAGAGCGAGGTGAGCTGGTGAGAGTCGTTCGAATGTTTCGCAAACCGGAAGCTGGGAGTCCGTCGCCCAAAACGATGGGACACACAGCACGGAAGTAATGGAATTCCTTCACACACACACACACACACACAGTCATCTCAAGAGTAAAGTCTGCACAGGATCCCCAACCTTCCTTCCAACGCCAGGGGAGCTTTGGCACACAACAGGGCACAGGGACAGGGTGCGGATAGGGTTGGTGGAACGACGGGGTAGGGGAGTGGGTGGCGGGATGGGAGGCTTGTAGGGCAACGGGTTCGGAGGCAGTGCGGATCGGATTAGGCCAAGCTCCGGGCAAAAGTTCCCGAAGCCGGAGCTTGCCCTTGAGGCGAAGGGTTTAATGACGGGGTGGAGCCGGGGGTTGGTGTGATCCGAGTGTAACCGATGCAATCCTCGGCAGCAGGTCTGGAATGCGAGTCACACGCGGTCCGCACTGCATCGTGAGCTTGGTGACAGGTCTGACAGGACACCGGACTGACAGGAGCGGAGACCGAAAAACTCTCGTGGAGAGTGAGTGAGTGGCGTCGAGTGCGAGTGTGGTGCAGTGTACGCGAAAGGACTTTTGCGCGCTTTTTTTTTTTTGTTGATCCGAGGATCCCGATGAGTGGTGAAACCGGAGCCGGAGCATCGAAAGCCTAGTCCCAGAAGTGCCCCCCAGCCGAAGAGACAGCCGAAGAAGCGGAAGCCGAATCTTCCAAGGATAGCAGCCCACTAGCAGCAGCAGCAGCAGCAGCAGCAGGAGCACACCAGCAGCACCCCACCCCACCATGGATAGCTCGCCCGATCTGTCGCTGAAGTTGCGGCGCGGTTCGAGCGATTCGCGCGAATCGTACTACATGGACTTCGCCCAGGGCATCGACTCCGACATCGAGGACGTGGTGACGATGGCCTCCGCCTCCGGGGGTTGCGGGACGGCCAGCGGTAGTGCCACGACCACCCCGAACACGCTGCCGGCCGCCAGCCTGCCGGACGTGACGATCCTGTCGGTGGGCGGCACCACCGGCATCATCCCCGAGGAGGACGACTCACTGGTCGAGCTCGACGAGGACGAGGGCGCGGGACGGGAGACGGGGCAGTCGCAGCAGGAGGATCGCGAGGGGGTCCCGACAGGAACCGACGGTGAGCCGCCGCAGGCCGGAAACGATGCAATCGTCCTGCCAGGACTCTTCCTATCGGCACTCGACATCGACCTGGAAAGGTAAGTCCGCCCGGTGCGATTAGTGCGAAAGGGGAGCTGAGGGGGAGGGGTGGGGAGTGTGTGGATTATGTTGGCGATGGGGACGCCCTAAACGAAGATAGACATGCAATTGCTTTCAATTGCACCATCCGCCACACACACACTCACACACACACACACACACACACCATACGGTGTGCGAGAATATTACCTCACATACCTCATACACCGAGTTACACCGAGGCAGGCAGCGTTGAGCGTTGATTGCTTTTTGATACAATTAGCCACTGACACTCGGCACGAACCCCGTGTGGATGTGCGATGCTGAACCCAGCGGAATCAGAGCCCCCCCCCCCCCCCCCCCCCAGAGAACGGACTTCTGGGGATGAGCATGAGAGGATGGGTGGAGGGAGGGGCGGACATGACCTTGTTTGTGGGCGTACAGATCACAAACCATCCTAGTCCATCCATCTAGTGGATTTTAGATTCCGAAGATCCGGAGGGCGCCAAATATCGATTGTGGCTGTCACTTAGCGTCAAATGTCGTCCAAGTTTTCAAGCAAGCCGACGAGAGTCAACATTTTCGTAAATGTCAAAATTTTTACTGGATGTTTACAATTTGGTAATGAAGTTTGATGCTTTGAAAATCAAGTCATCGTTGGTTTTAAATCCAAACACTTGATTGATGGATGGATGCAGAAATTGATGGATCACCCTATGGGTTGAAAGATTTTGATGATTACTACTGCTAGGCTTTAGAATGCAGTACGCAGCTGATCATTCGACTGTAACACCGACCGTTGCCAGCTTCTTGGCGTACGATCACTTGAGGGTCGGCTCAGGGCGTGTTCGCATTTAAGACCTTAACTTCCCGACCTTGAAGACCTCGATGTTTCAGGCGACCTTACCTGACCTGACCTGGAACTCGGTCAGTGGCGCAGTCAGTAGCAACGGTACGTCAAGATTTACGGTGCTGCTTGCAGACTAATAATGGAAACGGTAGGTTCCAGCCCTGTCCCTGCCCCGAACTGTGTCTGATCCCTTCTGATCCAGCGCGCCCTTTGACCCGCGGATAACCCCCAAGCCTTTGGGGACTTCTACATGCCGGTGGTCGCGTTTTGAGGGATGTGGAAAAACTCGAGAACGCAAGCCTACTATCGTCGATGTCTTTCCAGATCGTACACTCAATCCATCGTCTCCGTCTATTGCCCCCAATGACGCCTTTTACTGAGATGCCACTGTGTTGTGTGTTTTCATCGCTTAACGCCTGGGCCGTTGGTGGGAAGGCCCCCCCCACCCGGGGGCGAATAATGTACGATGACGGCGGCGAGCGCCCGTTCAAGGCGACGGCGGCCGCCAATCGTAAAAGTTTCCGATTTACGACTCTTGACGGCATTGTTGTATGCCGACGTCATCCGTCTGGCCTGGTTTGAAAAGGGGAAAAAAATCGAGCAAACGGCGAGCGCAATCACAACATTCCGACGTATAGTGTGGTGTGCCGCGTGTGTCGTGCACTTCCGACTTCCGAGCGAGAGCACACACTATTGGCGACGTTTGCTCGACCTCGGTGTCAATCGGATACGGTGTGACCGCATTTCTTCACCTTTCTTTCGGCTTCGGCGTGTGATGAGTCACGCCAGCGCTATGTATTTGGCCAGCTGGCCACATCGGCGTCGGCGTCGTCGTCGAGGTCATCGTGAGGATGCTGTTCGGTTTAATTACGGCCGGCACCGGCCACCTCGGATCTAAACAAACCCCGCCACCGTGTGACGGATGACGGATGGTCGACATCAAGCACGCGGTCCCGCAATCCCGAATCACGCAACCAGGTCCCACTTTTGGTCCAACATTGGGATTTGCAGCATCGCCGATTCGAGCTAGAATTCCATTACAGAAGGGACCGGACCACCATCCGGGTTGTTTGTGTTTTCTTCCCGCGCTGGTAGACCAATAGGTAGGCTGGAACCACACCAAAACACACAGTGGCGGCGCCGACTGTCGGGTTGTTTTTCGATTGCCGGTACGTGAGATTTTTGGCCCATCACCAATAACAATACGCAGATCACGCGCGACGAGACAGTATCAGTAAATCTAGTTCTAATTTCATTCAGTGGCCCTTTCGGGGGGCCAGCAGCTTGCTTAGTAGTTCTCGCATCAGACCCTTAAACAATCAAACAGTTCGCCACGGGGGGGGGCAAGTTGTGTTGGACCTGACGATGCGTGATATGGTAATACCGCTTAGGGAATGTGTTTGGCTCGCTCAACAGGCCGCGTTCAAGCAGTTTCGAGCAGTTTCCGCCGTAAGTGCATTTCCGCATCAGCGATTGACGGACGGTGTCATCCGTCTCTTATGGCCGAAAGAAAGACTAGTAAGCAAAGTAAGCAAACCACACACACACACACACACCCAAAACCTAAGAATCCAAAAATAACAACCACCTGGATTGGATTGGACACATGGACTGTTGATGCATCAACTGTGGGGAAGTGCTTTAGCAGCCTTTTAATTTGCCCAACTAATCGGTGGCCCCTCTCAGGCACTGTAATAGGGCTGACATAATTAGACAATCAATCTACCCACTGCATAGGGGCAGAGATTTGAGCTGAGCGTCGTGTGCCCTGGCTGGTGGCAGGATTCGTATCCCTGCTGCTGCTACTTGTGTCACCTGGAATCTGATATATACTGATGAGAATCAGCGCGCCCGCGCCCGCGCACCCATCAGTGTTTTAGCTTTCCTTTGGCTCCACAACGCTGGTGACTAGCTGACCGGATGTCTACCATCGGTTTCACTTCGCTTTATTCTACTTTGTTTACCTGCGACGGTTTCAATTACGGCACTGAGAGAAGCGGACCTTTGCAGCAGTAGCAATAGCACCTCCAAAAACTGACATAGCCAGGCAGATACGCACTGTAAAAGATATATAGAGCGAAAGAGAGAGAGAGATTGGCTGCGAGGTAGCTCATAATTAGATTAACTCCCGGGCTTACGGACCTGTGGAGCGCTTCCTAGCCGGTGCGTGTAATTCAATCGGCATTCGACAGAGTGCACCAGTGTGTGTGTGTGCGAGTGTGTATGTGTGTGGCGGATACTTGAGCGTGCGCTCCGGGCACACCCTACCGGCAAACCGACCTTCGGCCCCCCCCCGACCTGGCGTGGGTGCGTTTCTCCGAGCGCCGTGATCATCCGTCATCGTCGACGACTAGGTTGTTGGGACAAGTGCCGCCAGCTGATGGTGCGAATTGCCGCTCTAGAACCGACCGAATGGGCCACTTGTCATTCGATCCGTCCGTCAGCCAGCCAGACAAATGAAGCGAAAGCGCCCGGCTAGTCCCCGACCGACCTCGGCCGCACCTACTACACCGTAGCGGCGTACGATCAGATTTGGTTTGCATTAAATTTGATAATGTCTCCCCGGACCCCCGCCGGGAGACTTCCCGAACTTTGTTGAGCGTGTCAAGTACTTCGCCTTTGTCGCGACATCCGACATGTGTGAGTTATTGGTGCTCCTTGAGTAGCAACGCGGGTGTTGGCCATTTGGCGTCGGTATCTGGTCGGCGCTGCTCTCCAATTGTATGCTCTGCTCTATAACTTTCTTCCTATCAACCCCCCTCGTCCTCCCGCTGGAACGTGGAACAGAGACCTGAAGGCAACGCTGCAGCCACTGATGCCGTCGCCATCCGTGTCGCAGAACGCGATCGTGTCGCCCGAAGCATTCAGCACGCACACATCGCCGGATCCGTCGGTACAGCGACTATCGACCGGCGAAGAGCTCCACCAGCAGCAGCAGCAGCAACAGCTGTCATCGCAGTCCACCATCAACATGCCGCCGGCGATGGTTCCGATCACGCCCGACTACCCGCTCCTCGCGCTGGCGACGACGGCAGCGGTCGCGAGCACCAGAGAGTTCGCCGAGACTTCCTGCACCGGCTCTTCGTTCGGCATCCAGGGCACCAGCAAAACGATGCCACCGCCTCAGCCCGGGACCAGCTCGGCTTCGTCGTCGGGAGCTTCAGCAGCTTACCACCAGCAGCAGCAGCAGCAGCACCATCAACGCTACCTACCGAAGGCCGGTTCACCGGGAAGCCGAACAATGGGCTCCACCAGTGTCTGCCTGCCACCGGAGCACCACCACCAACACACGGAGGTGTTCACCGCCGAGGACGGGATGCTACCGAAGTCACCCTCGCAGACACTGAGCGGTGCGGCGAGTCAGTCCACTACCACGCAGCACCTGTCGGTGCTGTACCACGCTCACCATCACCATCTGCACCCGATTCTGACGACCAACCGACGGCCGTCACGGCTGCCCGAGCCAGTCATCTACTACCCAGCGCCGCGTGAAATCAAACCGTAAGTAGAGCCGGTGCGGGGGATGCGGACCCTAGTGCGGACCACTGTAGTGCTCATTCTCTCCCTCTTCCCAGCGGCGAAGCTCTGGCAACCACACTGTCGGCCCTCTACGGGAAGCTGTTGGTCGTGATGGGTATAGCGTTCCCGATGGCCGAAGTAATCTCCACCTATATTCCTCCGTCCTTCTACGAGGTAAGTGTTCCCGCTGCGCTGCGTTCCCGATTCTGGCTTTGACCCCGCACGCCTCGGGCTTTGTGTCTTCCCGTAGGGCTTCTACCTGTACCTCTACATCGGCAGCATGGTGTTTCTGTTCTTCATGTACACGACGCTGCTGTGGGGCAAACCGAAGGCACCGCCAGTGTCGCCTGCCAAAAGTAAGTACTGCAGCATCCCTAGATGTAGATAGGGACATAGAGCACGCATGAGGTACAAAGCTACCGTCTCTAACGCCGTGTCTCTGCACATCCCTCAGAACCTACGGCGACCGTCACGAAGAAGGTATTGCGCCGCAGCAGCACCACCTGCTCGTCGGACAGCGGGGAACGGTCGGACAGCGAGGATGAGACGATTAGCTCGGGCCCGAAGGTGCCGGTCCACGCGCGCCGAATGTCCCTATCGGCTGGGATGGCTTCCCGGCTGCAGCACTTCGGAAGCTTCTACCTGCGTATGGGAGCCGTCGGTAGGTAGTGCGGTAGCTAGAAGTAGTGGGTTCTCTAGGTTCAGCACCGTTTTTCTTTCCCGCACAGCGTTCGGTATCGGCAGCATGATCTACTCGGGGCTAGAGTTTGGCCAGTACTTCGAGCTCGAGCGGGACACCAAGTGCCACAACGTGCTGCTGGCACTGACGCCTGCCACGCGCATGGCCTTCATCTTCATCCAGATGTATTTCATTTTTCTCAACAACGAGGTAAGCAACCGTTGGCAATATGTGAGAGGGTGATCCATCAAGATTTTAAACTTCCGTACTTCGTTGATTTTTTAAACGTTAAAACTTCATTCTGTGGTAATTATGGTAAACGCTACGCTACCGAGAAAAAATGTTGCCTGATTGTTTCTTCGCTGGAAGCTGAACGACTTGAACGACATTTGGCGCTACGTGTCATACACAGCGACAGTCACAATCGATAGTGCTTCGATTTTCGGATCTTCGAAATCCAAACACACTGGATGAAGAAACCCTATAGAACTCCGATATGAAGAAGTCCTCTAACATGCTCTCGTCTTCTTTCTCTCTCTCTCTCTCTCGCTGTCCCTGACTTATGTTGACAGCAAATCAAAGTCTACCGGCACAAGATCGTGGCCCGCTTCGGGCTGATGCACATGATTGGCACCAACCTATCCGTCTGGTTCTCGGTGCTGATCCAGGAGACGAAGCACGAGATACTGACGTTCTACAACCCCGAAAACCGCACGCTGCGCATCTCCCACCGACTAGGTAAGCAACCCCTCGGTACCTAGATGTCCTACATAGACTCTTCTACTCTCCACCTTTTTTTTTTTGGCCGCAGGCAACAAGATGATGCCGCACCCGGTCGAATCGGTCGCACACCTGCGGGTGGCCCGCGGGCTGAAGGGGCCGCACAACATCTTCGAGTGCCGCCGCTCGAACATCATCGGCACGCTGGTGCAGGACGCGTCGCCCTTCCTGTTCCCGTGCACGATCGAGTACTCGCTGATTTGTGCCGCGATCCTGTACGTGATGTGGCGTAGCATCAGCCGGCCGCAGACGGAGCCTCCGC
This sequence comes from Anopheles cruzii, assembly GCF_943734635.1. Lineage (NCBI taxonomy): Eukaryota > Metazoa > Arthropoda > Insecta > Diptera > Culicidae > Anopheles > Anopheles cruzii. The sequence goes on from NC_069143.1 coordinate 8,158,931, forward strand.
AGCGCCAGGAGAGCCTGCACCCGCTGAAGCGCTCGCCGCACCACTACTCCGTCGACTGTGCGGGCGCGCACAAGGGCCTCTTCATCGGCATCCTCATCCTGGTGCTGACCATCATCTCGCTGATCCTGTTCTTCGTGCTGATCTCGCGGCCCGAGTTCGTGAGCCTCGCCGTGACGGAGGTGAACATCTGCGAGCTGACGCTGTACGGCACAACGACGGCGGCCACGCTGATCGGGATGTTCCAGGTGCGCCACATGCAGTACGACGCGTTCCGCAGCTTTAGCCTCGACGACATCCTGCTGGTCGGTGGCCAGACCGGGTCGTTCCTGTACAGCACGTTCACTGTGATCGGCGGCCACTTTACGATGCGCCGCGACACGGTGCTGGTGCTGATCACGGCGCTCGCGTCCCTCGTCGAGACCGCCTGCCAGACGATGTTCATCCTGGACGCAAGCCGGCGGTCGGCCGCCACCCAGGAGCACATCCGCAAGAAGCCGGGCCGCGAGATCGTTACCTTCCTGCTGGTCAGCAACCTGGCGATGTGGGCGATCAACACGCTCGAGAAGAGCCGGGCCGAGTCGCATCCGATCCAGCTGCACTTCTACGGGCTGTGGGCGTGGACGATCATCACCCACGTCTCGATGCCGCTCGCCATCTTCTACCGCTTCCACAGCACCGTCTGCCTGTGCGAGATCTGGAAGCGGGCGTACAAGATGAAGCCCGCCTACATGTAGGGCCGTGCGGTGCGGGACGGTCGGTCCACCGCCGCCACCACCACCACCACCACCACCACCACCACCACCACCACCACCACCACCATCATCGCCTCCGGTGCTTCCACACGCGCTGCCGCTAACGCTCCTGCCGCCACCCATCATCAGCGCGCCATCATCCTCAGGCAGGCTCCTGCATCCAGCACTTCTCATGGTATCTTAACCACTTCCATCACTGCCGCTGCTACTACTACTATCAATACTACTACCAACAATACTACTACTACTACTACTACTGCAACTGCTACTATTGCTAACACTACTGTCACTACTAGTCCAGCCACTACCACCTCTGCTACGATTCATCCGCACGCGTACCTACACGTTTAGGGTCCATCCAGTCCTGGTGACATCAACCGACACTACGAAGAATCGGTCACTACTCGAAATATTGCGACACACACACACACACTCATGCAACGCACATTTCATGCTCATATTGTTTCTCGATGTACCGCGCGTGGACTCTTGTCGCCACCTCACTGCTGGAAAGAGGAGAGTCCGTTGCTTTGCTGAACACCACCTGCCATGATTCCCCAGAAGCAGAAGCTGGGGAGCCTTCTGAGCCACACCTTCGACGCGGGGAAGGCGTTTTAGAACTGTCATTGCATAGCCCACCGCTCGTGTTTTTTATACTCGTGTACATTTTCTACCGAAGACAGCGAGCATCGAAGCAAGGGGGTGTTGTATTGCGCCGCGCCGCTGCCGGTGGAGGTGAGAAGAGATTTATCTCACGCTCCGGGAGCTCACGGGCGCGTTTTTAGAGTACATTTATTTCATTTTTGGACGATACTTTTACCGGATGACGGAAACGGAATATTAATACAAGATGTAGAGGTAGGCAAGGGGCGCAAAGGATTTGCGAGTAGAAGTACATTTGACTGCCCGATTCCAGCGTCGATCAGTAGGCGCCAAAGCAGGCCAAGTGACAAACAGATATACTAGTAGATGAGATGATATAGAGCGCACAACGGACAGGCAGGAGACGGCGTGCTAGTCGTGTGGAAATCACAAACTTTACACAGCAAAGCCCAAAACCCATAAGTAATATAACGCACGTCCACACAGACGGCGGCGACAACAATCTAGAGTTAGGTTTTAGTTTCGTGAAGCGTGTCAAACAAATCGGGACTGGTGGTCAGTGTCGCTGTCATCTGATTGCGCCGGGTATATCAGGATATCGGCCAGGATCCAGGAGACGCGTACAGTACAAACCTGCTCGAACCTGCGGTGGCGGTCGGATTCTCGGGCAGGTCCTCGGGCTTGTTTTAGGTCTTTAGGTCAGATATTGCGCCACACTAGTGGCAACGTTGTTGTTTTGCCCTACGGTGTGAGGCTTCGAATCTATAGCGATCGAAAACAATCGAAAACGAAACACGAAATCTTCCGTGGCACAGCGCAATCGATCGAGCAAATTTGCATCGCTCAAAATGTGGCCAATTGCCGCGCCCCACCCAGACGATACATTCGCGCCACTGTACCAAAACGTTCCACGTAATAATAGCGAAGCCGACAAACAGGCGAAACAAGCGTAACATATATAAACGATACACCACTGCGACGAACGAACAAATGTGAACAACATAATCAAAACTAACTATTAGCAATAGGTAAGCGACCGGTGTGGAAAGGGTAGAAAAGGTATTATAGAAACACAAACCGAAACCGAAACGGGCGGTAAAACAGCACATAAAAGGGTTCCCTTCTGGTAGCACAGGCTGATAACACTTACTCTATCGCCCAGCATCTTACACACATCTTATCACCCCGAGACCGTTTCGAAACGGGCGAACCGTGTTTAACGGGCGCGCAATCCTTTGAACAACCCGAACAAGAAGAAGAACGCGAAAAGTCATAAAAACAAAACAGAACACAACAGAGCAAAAGTTCAGCACAGAGAGAAACAGCGTGAGAAAGAAAACAAGAATGGGGGGGAGGGGGGGTGGTAGTGAAAAAAAAGTAACGATCGCCCTGTGTGGTAAGAAAGGTGGAACTGAAACACCGCAGAACCGTAGCAAATCAGCCGTCCAAACAGCTCCTAGCCGTCGCCGTGTGTGTCAAATCGGCCTGGGAAGGATGTGCCGCCGAGTGCCAAACGTGTGGAAAAGTGGACTGGAAGTTTAAGAAGTAGAAACCGGAAACATAAAACGTTAAGCGTTAAGCGATAAGAAGGTGCTAAGCCGAAAGCCCGCATATGCCAGGTGTCGGTGTTCGGTGCATCGGTCAGAACAAAAAACCAGTTACAACCCCCCAGAGCCCACCCGAGTCCAATTGTAGGGGCGATAAGGACCGCCAGGAGTTCAGTAGCAGCTGCAGCAGCACTCGCCGCCCGAGCTGCCAAGGGTTATCGTCCTTTAATCTCCCCATCGTCACACCATATTCCCACTGTCCATAATCCATTCGCCCGTGGCGAGCCGCGGCACCCAAACCCAATTCTCGGAACCAGCTTCCGGAGAAACTGTTCCGCCCGCCCGGGGTGGTCTTTGTCGGCGCGTCAAAGTCGGCCCAAATTGCGACACACCCGGGGTGGGGGTTTTGCAACCGCCACACACGTGTACGTTTAAGTGTTTTTTTTTGTTTTTGGCTTAGGTTGGCTGTTTGGCTTTGGCTGTCTGTCCCACGGTCGGATCATTTCAGCCCGGACTATTGCAGGCTTAACATTACATTTGTCAAAAATATGATTCTTCGGGGCCGATAAAAGGATGTCCGGGTGCGCGATGCCACAGGTTGCGTGCTACCTTACCTTACGGTGAATTGATTAATTTAGCTTCCTGCACATTTTTTATAGGAGTCGCGAGCCTCCCGCGCGCGCGCGCGCGCGCGAGGCTCGTTCCCCGAGTTGTTCCGGAGTGCGAGAAGCGCACGTTAGCATATCGGTAATTAAGTTTGGGTGGAGGGTTTCAATTTTATCCCAATCGCGGTCAAGCCAGTGGTCGAATGCAAACGCCTAACGCAGCGCGCATACGAATTGACGAACTGTGACTTTTATTACGAAATATACTTACAGAGTTTGTTAGCTATACAACTACCGGGCGTTGTCTTTTCATTTTTTTGCTGGTGGCGGTGGTTGCTGAAATCTTTTCCTTTTTCCACTAAAAACATGTCGCGAACAACTGTTTGCTATTGTCGAATTCCTGACAGGTCCGTGAGCGAAAAAGTCACTAAGTTATTTGCCGAAAGAACCGTTCAACGTCGATCCGTTGCCGTTGAAAGTCCACACGTTCCACAGACAGCCATTGCGGAGGTTTCTGATGCGTTACATTCCATTTAATGGGGATATTTTTTCACAATATTTTGGAAGCCAACAAGCTTTGCGGGGCACGAATCGAACTTCCCATTTGTGTATCAGTAAAATATGACGATGCTTTCTGTTTAATTTATAGTTTTTCGCGCGAACCTTATCGAAAGACTGCTGGCATTAGGGCATTCCGGCCGGAGCTTCCGGAGTCGGTTGCTCCGGTTGCCGTTTCATTCCCATTTTCGTTTGAACGTTGTGACTAGCCGTAAGTCTTATTTCCTCTGTGTCCAGAAAACGGTCTTAGTAGATGCTGTTGCTGCTGCCTGCTTCTCTGATGTGTTTTTAGATTTTAGTGCAGGAGTATTAACGGCGACCGGCGTCATCTCGTGTCGTCCAATTGTTTTGGGTTTTCCGGTCTCCAAAGTGTATGTCCATCTATCCATCAAAAGAAAAATGTGTTCCACTGTAAAAAAAAAAAAAAAACCAACACAAAAACAAAAAACAAATGCCAAATAGATAGATCGTCGGCCGTGTCGCGATGTTTCGCGGCGGAAGTAGGCTAACGATTGATGTTTATATTCGTAGCTTGATTTGCTGGTCATCGCATCCTCCTCGCCTTGCCATCCTCGTGTGTCACGTTTTTGTCGATGTAAAGCCATTCTGTATTAGGTAGCACGCTTTCTGTGATGCGTTCTTGTTGTTTCAGAAAAACCCAACCAAAAACAAAACATATCCCGACCCAGACACCCAGACAGATGCACAGGCTGTCACTAATTATTGGTATCGCGAGCGAAATGGAAAAGGAAAACCAAACATCACAAGTAAGCAAGCCAGCAAGTGTTTTCCGCTCCCGATGTGCGCGCGTGTGTGTCAGGGGTGCATTTTAGAGTTTGTGTTGTCCATCCCCAAGTCCACAAACACACACACACACACAGTGCTCGTTGTCCTACGTCCTTCCGTTGATGGTCTTGGAAGGCTTTCGGGTTCCTTCGTTTCTTGTTATGAATTGTGTGCACAAAACTATGTTGTAAGTGTTTTATTGTAAACTGGGGCAATCGGAGACAGAATGAAAATCAATCAAAACAGAACGAAATGTCTCCAAAAGCAAAATGGCCATGCCAAACCTGAACTGTGTAACGTCGACTAATCAGTCAGCAGCGTCGTGCACGGTGCATGGTATTAATAAATATTTAATGAACAGTAACGGCGTTTTTTGTTGTTTTTCCATCCTAGGGACTGGGGGCGCTCAAGGAAACCGGTGAATGGGTGGAACGTGTTATTTAGTTGACTGTTGACCCTTTTCCGTTATTATTCTCAAGATTCTGGACCGTTTGAGGGCGTTGCGAGCGCGAGTTGGTTAGTCGAGTCTAGAGATAGAGACAGTCAATGACGTTTCTAAGCCCCAAGTTTCCCACGACTTAAACGACATCAAAATAACAAAAACTATAGAACTTTTTCCCGGAGAAAACACAATTGCAACTGTTCACGTTGATCGCTCAGTATATCAAAAGGTTCGTATGATTGGAAATTGCATCTTCCAGAGCACTTTAATCCTTTCAACACCATGAAGCAGCATGCTGAATTTATGAAGAATTCTTTCTGATGATGGGGAGCCTAAAAACAGCTTACCCAGCTTACTAGTCGGTCCTATTCCGACGTCCATGGACGCTGCATTTGGTCCTTTTCTTATTTGTTATTCAATCCCTATACCTAAGCCCGATAAACCCGATGTAGAGACCGTTCGACCTACAATCTCTATCATCATCGGCAGAGCTGCGGTTATGTCAACAGTCTCTTCCTGTGTCTTCTGTCCTGAATTTAACAAAACATTCGGAGTAAAGTTACCAGACCGAGCGTTCTAGGGCGTGTTATTTCAAGCATTAAGTCCATCTGTGCGAAATCATGTTACACAGTGAAAGCGATAACCGGTTCAATGTCGAAAAACGTTCCCTTAGGCAATAACTATAGGAGCAGATTTGATTTTATGACAAAGCCGTCCGAAATGTGTGATCGACTGTAAGTAGGCAGACGGACGGCCGTAGGACCATCATTTCCCAAAGAATCCTCGACTGGGCTCTGGGCTAGGCGTCAGATATGGCGACTCAGTTAGTCTCGGAAGCCTGGAGGCGAAGTTGAAGTAATAAGTAACTCAACTGATAGCATCGTGTTACTTCTCTGGCTTACAGTCTTCGGTAGTTGACCCCCTTTGGCTGCTGTATCGAATCTAGAGTGGAGTCTACAGCGTTTATTAGCTATAGAGAACGCGTGTAAGAGCGAAAGAGGAAGAGCGGATGGCGGCGGGACGAAGAAAAGACGGAAAACCGACCGACCAACCGAGCAGAGCTAGTGCGTCGTAACTTGGCCATCTTCGGAACCGCTGTCGGGCCACTGTCGGGCCACTGGAAATCGCGGAAAATGCGCGGAAAATGCGCGGAATGCGCTTGCGTCGTTCTCCGGAAATCTCCGAATATCTGCTTAAACACCACCAGACATTCCGCTAGAGTGAGAGATAAACAGGGAGAGAGAGCCGGGTTCTCCTACCGTAGGTTCCCCGGCCGCTCCTTATTCCTATTCCACCACCTTTGTAGGGTTTTGACCTAAAATTTTCCTGCGTAACAGCGTAGCGTGTGTATGACACAAACACTCACAGACACACACACACGCACACACCGATGTTTTATGTTGCCGCGCAGAAGTTATTGCGCGGAAGCTGGTGATGCTGTCCATCCATCCATTCGATGCGGTTTCCTTATTAGAGTTTCCTGCCAGCCGTAGACACCCTGTTGGAGGGGGGTTACCCATCGTTGAGGAGAGTATGATGAAATGTTGGTTTTGTTTACTTTCCCGCCTCCGTTCAGTGGCGGTGGTTGGGCGGTCTTCTCAACCCCCTTCGTCGGGGGGGGAGGCTCAGTGTTTAAGGGCCGTTTGGCTATTGACTGTCCACTCTGGCATCGCGCGCACTTTTCTCTTCTCGGAACTCAGGAGAGTGAGTTCGAGATCCTGGCTGGCTGGCTGGCTGGTTGAAGCTGGACATCTGAAGCTCGGAGAGTGTGGCCGCAGGTGAGTGCGCCAGAATAATGCTACCGGAGTATGCTATGTATGCTCCACCAGGATCGAGGTCATGTGATCCTCTGCCGTGGCTGCCCCGGCCCGGCACGAGGAGCACGTTAATCGCACCGTTCCTTGCCGTCGAGCCGTAGGACACCGGACCCTCTCGCGGTGCATTGTGTGCCTGGCCTGGGAAGGGTTCTCGGACCCCAGCAGTGTAGCGGCATCGGTTCACGGAACAGCACGCAATAGCGAGCCGAGCCGAGCCTTCGTCGATTCGGAGCGCCCGGACCTATTGTCCTGCAGCCCGGAGACCTAGCGGACGTAGCGCCCGGGGAGAGAGTCGCCCTGGAAAACGAAAAAACGCGCGCGTTCTTCGTCTCGACGCCCGACGCCAGTGGCCAGAAGACATGTGGCGTAGTACCGAGCGGGTGTCTGTGGTAGTGTCGATTCGGAAAACTCAAAAATAAAACAGCGAGAGAGAGCGAGAGAGAGAGCGAGAGAGAGAGTAAAGAGAGGGAGATCAAAATTAAATAAAAAACTGAAGTTGACCGAAACGGAAACGGAATAAATTGCTCGACTTCGATTTCGGTCCAAATACTGCCATTAGTGAGTCCATCCACGAGAACTGCTACTACTACGAGGGTACTAGCGCCCGACATTCCGCCAGCAGCCGCCGGACCAGAAGTCCGGAATCCGTAAGTCCGACATTTGCGCCCACCACAGCGCCTACCACCTGTTTTCTAGCCTAGCATCCCAAAATCGCACTCTCTCTCTCTCTCTCTCTCGTTTTGAATTCTTGTGTCAGACTTCTGATCTATGCTCTTCTCTTTTTCCTTCTCTTTCTCTCTCGCACTTTCTTTCTTATCTCGCTTCTTATCTGTTACTGTATCTTCTCAGATCGCCGTCAGTCATCTTTGCATTTTACCTCTCTCAAGTTCGGCCCAACTCGTGGTTATAGGTCAGGTCGCCCGACCGTTAGCTGCAGCACGATTCAGTGAATGTATTCTTTTGAGCGATGTGGAGCATTTTGGGTCCTTCTCTAATTATGCTCCTTTTACTCCTCCGCTCGGGGGTGTTGCGAAAGTTGGAAACTGCACACGAAACTTGAAGACTCCACAAGAGGAATCTTGCAAATTCCCACCTTGCTTGCTGTCGATGACCGCACGCTACATTGCGGCAGGTCACGATGGCGCTCAGTTCAGTACAACAGCCACTGTTTTACCTAAGGGATTAAGTAGATTCAATAACTTCTCTCCAGACTGGGCCATTATTGTTGTGGTCGGCTGTGGATAAGCTGGGACCTGACACACGATTGGTACTTTTAGTTGGTACCATCCGGGCATTCGACTCACGTGACACACATGACGTCATCACGGAACTGTGTCCATAGCCAGTAGCCAGAGTCTAGTGCGCGCTTCACTTCGAAACTGTAACGATTGAGCATAAGGAAGTGAAACGCAGCAAATGAAACAGTAGCCAACCAGTCTGCTCTCCCAGTCCTCCCAGCCTGCCGTCTTTTGGGGCTTCCTCCGCGGCCCCTTAACGCCGTTGCGCACGCGCCGTTTCGACAACCTGTCACCCGACACTCCAAACAATGTGTCTTTCGGCCGGACCTAAATTAAGTTGCAATCCTCTCTATCTCTCTCTCTCTCGTTTTGCAAATTGAGCCACTTGTGTGGGCTGAAAAGTCACTAGGCTAAAGGGGGAAACGCGTTTGTTTTGGTTGGAAGTTCACCGTCGGATTAACGTCATCGAGCCACACCATCATTCCTCATGCGAAGCGCTGACATTTTCTCTTTTGCCAAACCTCTTTTGCGAGAACGATTTATCTTTTGCCTCAAAATAGGCCCTTAGTTTCAGGGATAACCTCATCCTTTGGGCGGCAAATTTCTTACCGGTGCAGTTACGGTATTCAGACGCTCCAACAACAGGGCTGTATAATATTCACCGACACCATAAGACCTTTCTTGCCGATTGCTGTGTTTTCGAGCGGTTTTGGGCGAGGTCTAGCGACCATCTCCATGTGTCCAAGGATGGAGAGTTTTCAGCCCATGTGCTAGTGGTCTGTACAATTTTCTGAACCCGCTTGTCGAACTCCCCAGCACAGCATCCACGGAGCGCGCCAAGCGCTACTAAACAATCATTCATGCCGAACATTTCGGCATGAAGTCATTCCTTTCTCTCTCTCTATCTCTTTCTTTCTCGCTCGCACTCGCTTGCTTTTCCGTTTCGCAACCGATTCGTGACTCAGTTCTCTCTCTGCCGTGTATGTGCCAGCGCGTCTCCTGCGCGCGTGTGGAAAGCTATTTTTATCTCCTTTCCAATGGGATGGGGTGGGGGTTGTAACCATTGAGAGTGGCGAATGCTGCATCTCGGCCCTAATGCAGTGCTTGTGCCGGTCCATCCTCCACGGTCCAGCTGACCACGGAGGTGTGACCCCAGGTCTAGCTCCCCGTACCTAGCTCCTCAGTTCGACGAGCTCGAGTGACATCGATCTGGCATCGCCCTAGCTGAAGCGCACCATAGGGTTCTCATATTTTCTCGGATTTTCCGCTAACCTTTCCTGCCACACACTCGCCCTCTTCCCCCCCCCCCCCCCCCCCCCACACCCGGCCGCCACTGGATAATGGATGTGTGCGATAATCTAACACGCCTTCGGCGGCTCGGCCGTGGCCCAAACTGTCGGCCGAACATGCCGGCGATCAGTCGCGCTTAGAGTCTAAACGGACGCACATCACATATCGTGCGCCCCAGCTCCGTGCGTTGTTTGGCGTGCTGCGGTGCGCTACTCTCTCTAGCTAGCGATTCTCGAGTGGGCCAACAGGTCGGAACTGTACCAAAACTGTCGGTGCATCTCGGTGCTTCGTTTTCCATTCTCTATCGGGACTCCGCGCGTTTGTGGTGAAGTGAAGTGCACTGAAAGATTGTTGATGTTTTCGTTCGTAGCCGTCCTGTGTATCCCCCGGTAAAGCCGGCGTGAAGTCCAGCCCGTTGCCAGCAGTCGGCCTATAGCTAGGCAACGAGACCATCTTCCGGGAATCTTCCGGATCTTCGGAGGAAGCTGCCAGGCCAGGCCGTTTACTACAGCTCGCCTCAACTCGCCAACTCAACCTTATTGCCCTGCATCCGCCAGACGAGAGCCGCCAGGTAAGTCGCAATCGCAATCCGTGTCACCCCGGAGGGGCATTTTGGTCTGGCTGGGTAGTGCTAAAGTGCTAACAGTGTAACACTTTACAAGGCCGAAAGATGCTCCACGATCCGGTTGGGCTGGGCGTCCAGGGCCGATCTATTGGCCGAAACCCCCGTTGGTGTCCTTGGTGCCGACCGGCCGCACAACCAACTGTTGAGCGCGGGAGCCCCGGCACCTGGTCCTCCTGTCACACAATCCTGGGATGGTCTCCTGAACGGGGCGGGGCGTTCGGGGAAGATTGTTTTATTTAGCCCAGAAGGTGCCCAGGTTCGCGCCTCGTACCAGCAACAATTGTGCTGAAACGAATATTCATTCGGTGATCTGTTCTAATTTGAATCATTTGAAATCGGCGCCATCGGTATGACATCGACAGGTTGCAGGTTGATGGCACCAGGGCTTGAAATTGAAAACTGTGTTTTTTTTCTGTGCTGTTTTTCAAAAAGAAAATTTCGCTGCAATTACAGTGGATTGCGAAAAGAAGTTTAGTTAAGGAACACAAAATGTTTTAGGAAATACGAGGATGAAAAATATGCTTTAGTTCATCAAAAATCAATCAAAAACATTAAATAAGATGTGTATATTTGGGGGTGATTGATACAAGAGACAAATTTTATTGCCAAACATATTTAGAACAAACTAAATTTCTCGTCGGCAAAAACAAGTTTAGTATCCGCAACGCCTAGACCCATTCCGCGTAGACAATATTGCCAAACGGGGTGTCATTGTCATGCAGTACTTTCTACACGTCCCTTTGGTGTTATTGTGGACCAGGCTTCTTGAGTGAGTTGCTAGCTAGTGCCGTCAAATTACGCGGTGCTTTTTGAGCCACTCGATATTTCACTAATGCCCACATGTTTTCGATAGGGCACAAGTATGGGCAAGAACGTTTGGTTGCTTGACTTTCGAGGTACTGCAATTTCTATTTTGGGCCTTGCGGGCCTTGGAGCATTATCCTGCTGCAGTATAAAATCTTCACCAATGAGCCGTTTTCCTTCCGGTACGATTACTTCTTTCATCTGGTTCAAGTTTCTCAAGAGAAAGGTTCTCTTCTTCCACGCCAAACGTACATTCGACCATGACTGTCTCACTAACGACTCAACAGTCCAGAGCCATTTTTTCCCAGAGTAAAGAAGGTTTCAAAACATTCTGATCGTAAAATTCCATTCTCCTTTTCAAGTTGGCCTTGCTTACGTGTGGCAATTTTTTAGCTACGTGGCCAGATTTGCCTGCATCCTTTAGCCTACGACTGATGCCATAGCCATCCCATTCTCGGATTCGGTGCTTCTTTAGCCTCTGAATGATGTTTTTGTTGAATAGTTTTTACGGATATCCCTATTAGATTTGCCACTTATACTCAAATTAACAAGTAATTTGCGTTCTTCATCGGTTAAGTTGCGACATTTAGAGGGTTCTGCCATATTATAGGCTCAGAAACAGTAAGATGTCTTGTGAATTTTTCACCGTGCGATTCTCAGCCCTAATTCTGCATTTGGCATATGCAAACAGCACGTAAAAAATCACGTTATCTATGATTATAAATATAAAAACGTACTGCAGTTGCTTCATTACGGAGTAAAACGAAGGAAATTTGTGTGAAAAACTGAAAACTTCAAGCTTCCAATTTCAACTAAACTTGTTTTCGCCGTCCTCAAATTGACCTATGGCCACAAACGGTCTACTAGATACCATCTAAATGTAATTTTATTGCCCAAATTTTGCTCTTAGAACCTCAATCTCAATATTCAACGTCTCAAAAGAGCCATTCAAAAAGAAGATGTACTCATATGTTCACATATTATTTAAATGTTCAGGAGCTACACTTCTTTTCGCCCTTCCACTGTAAGCCTGACTGACCACAACGTAGCATTCGTTCCTGTTCCTGTAGTTTTGTGGGGGTTTCAATTGATCTAATCTAAGCGGGTTTTTGAAACACAACTTTACAACGCTGATTTCTCAATCGTCAGCTGCTGCTGTAATGTAGTGCCTGGTCGGTTTTTGGTAAACAAAATGCAATTATTATTGCACATGTTTCTTCGCATCCGACAATTAACCATTTTATAGGCCAATTTCTAACCGGCCATCTGTTAGTTTTTGGTCCGCTTGTCCGCGGTCGCTGTGTGTCGGAAACTGTCGCGAAAAAGGAAAAGTGCACGAAACCGAAACCTATGGCACCTCCTGAGCGACAACATTAAGTCCGTTCCGAAATAGATCTAACCGAAACCGAGTGTTAGCCAAATGTTTCTGGGATCAGAATTGTTGGTGGAAAACCTCACAGCTTTTCGAGTGTAACAATGCGGGACGAAATGATGCTGAACACTAGGTGAATTCGTTTAAAAGTTAAGGATAAGGTTAATGAAAAAGCATACGCAAAAGGCATTGAAGAAAGTAACGGAAACGGATCGCGGATGTTTAGAAAAATTACAGTACAATTCAAATTGCGAGAATTGGTCCAGCGAGTTACAATATGAAAACATAATTATTTATTCCTTCATTATCGCTACTCTCATTGGATGATTTAGATAATGATTGCTCTGCAGATAAACATAAACCCCGTTCCTTCGCATGTGCTCTTATGCTGCTGCAGAGGTTTAATTTTTCCCGGATGACGTGCGTTTTAAATGAAAATATTTTCCTATCATAAACCAGCGCCACCACCGGGACGTTGCGTTTATTTTTGTTTTTCGAATGTTCGGTAATCTCCAAAACGGTTTGCTTCTTTTCGTTCCTGCAGAGCAATAATTAATTTTTACAGTTAGTGATTCTCGTTTTTGTGCTCAATGTTTGAAGGCCGTGTTTCGTGTGGTCAGCACCACCGAACCTTGAAACCTTGGCTTGAAACTGGCCTGTGTCCTATGGGAAGTGGTCAGCCAGAGGCATGAGTCACTCGATCGCATCTCAGCGAATGCCAGAATGCCGGGAAACAGCTGGAAATCATAGGCCATAATTCGCCCGGAAATATGGTCCACCCTCGTGGGTGGGGTACGTGAAAATAATTGTACCAGGCCAGAGCGCTATAACACACAGAGCTCGCAGCGCCCCCCAAGAGGGACACTTGAGGTGCTCGTTCGTTCGCGCCAGTGCGTTATTTAGTCCCCGCCGGCCGGCCTTGAGCGTTGTAAGACGACGTTCAATTAGTGACCATCGCGCACACGCGGTTCCCAGTTAGCGCCCCCGCGTCAGAAGACGTTCGGAAAAGTTTTCCCTTCCTTCCGAGAGAGCGCACCGCCCGCCGAACGAGTGTGGAGTGGGTGATCATGCAAACGCTGCACTCAGCCCACGGTTGCATAAATAATGCATTCGCAACGCGGCGATCCCTCGAGCGAAAGACCTCCGGCGCAGCCGACTCGAAGCCGCAAGCAGATGGTGGCCCCGGGCGGCCATAGTAATAAAATTCCGCCCCGGAAAATGGCCGCCCAGTCTAAGTTTTCGATTGCCCTCGGTTTCGGCGAGAAAGGAACGCTTCTGTAGCTTCCAAATAACCGCGTTCCGCGAATCGCTGATA
>NC_069143.1:8172884-8190704 GCF_943734635.1 Anopheles cruzii
TTCACACGCCAACACTCGAAAGAGTTGGGGTGACAAAATACCCACCCCAAATCCCTCTAATACGGACTCCGGGGTCCGTTGTGGTCCCATGACTCATAACGTACCCCTTTGGATCGAAGTAAGAGTCCGTTGTTGTTTTCGAGAACAGTTGGTTTGGCTTCGGTGATAAAACCTACTGGAACCGATCGGGAATATGGGCTCCATCCAGGTCGAATCGACTCAAGAACCCGGAGTGATTTTCACTCGCCGATATTGGAAATAGTTGGGGTGATAAAATACATCGCAGCACGTAGCACAGAATTCATACCCCAAATCCCACAAAATGCAAAAGTATGGCTTACGGATCAAAGATCCGGTCTCGACCGTTGGCAGCGCTTTCCAACAAACGCAGAAATTGCAATCCGCGGACCCGCCAAAGATTTGGTTTGGCCATAAAACCCGAGCAAAGCCGATCGTAAATGCGGCGCCCATCGTCGGGGTTCTATTTTTCTTCGTCTACCCTGTCGGACTGCAGTGAGAGTCCGTCGTCGTGCGTGAGTACGTCTGGGGTGGGCTTCGATCATAAAACCGACTGGAACGGATCGCGAAGACGGGCTCCTTCGAGATCGATGCAATTGAAAAACCTAGAGTGACTCACGCACCAACACTGGAAAGAGTTGGGGGAGAGAGAAAGAAAAACGCAATGCGTAACGTAGAACCAACACCCGAAACCCCAACCCTCCATTCCAGACTTTTGCTTGCGGATCAAAGATCCGGCCTTGACGTTTCTGCGCTTTTCAAGCAGCGCGAAAATTCAAGTCTCAAAACCCGTGGAAGTTTCGTTTTGACCATAAAACTCGAACAAAGCCGTTCGGGAATGTGGCGTCCGTCATCCCATCGTTCTTCGTTTACCCTGTCGGACTGCAGTGAGAGTCCGTCGTTGTGCGTGAGAACGTCTGGGTGGGCTTCGATCATAAAACCGAGTGGAACAGATCGTGAACATGGGCTCCGTCCGGGCCGTAGCAATTCAATTACTGCAGCGGATCCATCTAAGAATGATCTAAACCTAGCTCGGCAGTTCGATGGAACCTTCGGTGATGGTGGTCCAAATGGCAAAGACGGAGAAGATTCGTTGCCTTTACCAGAGTTCCGTTGCCTCATTGTTTTTGTTTGACTTCTTCCAACCAACAATACAAATATCTTCCAAATCCATTCTTTCGGTATGACATTCGAATCGACATCAGACAGTCGGTCAGCGGTTTGATGCGGACTTTTCGTTGTGAAACTCCAGCGCTGTGGCGTTATGTATGACGTTTGTGACATCTGATGATATTTTTAAACAATTTTTTTAAAGCTTGCATTTTGTGCAATCTTGAGCAAACTGACTCCTTGGTGACGAGCGCGAGATGTCGCGTGTTCAGTCCAACCCTAACCCCACCATCCTCCCGCTACGCCTTACGCTCGTACAAATGGAGTCCGCCTGGATGAATACGCGGCAACTGTGTGCGCGACGAAAAATGGGCCAACCGGAACTGAGAACCGGGCTCTCGGCGTCCCCACGGGAGGAATAGTGTCAGGTGGGGGGTGTAGAGATGGACTGCAGGGTGGGAAGAGTGGAGGGAGATACGTTATGCAATAGGGCCGCGGGCCTCCGTGTGCTGCGAAAGATTGATTCCGGCCGTCGCCGCCGCGCTGATTTATCATCTCATCAGAGCTCGCCGACGATTTGGATGAGAGAATCTCAAACCGGGAGGCCGGGGAAGGGGCAGAGGGATGAAAAGAGGAAGCGGGGGTCTGGGTTGGGAGTCGGGAATCGATACAAAAAACAATTCAGCCTTCAGCCCGCTTTACTTCTGCGCTTACTACTACGTCACATCGCGCGCACACGGTTCATTCGTAGGGGACGAACCGAGAAAACTCCTCCGCCTTTCCCCGCCTTCTGTCCCCGCCGGCTGTCTGGGCGCTCTTCTCTCTTGCTCACCATTTTTTCCCTTGGGCGGAGTTTTTTTTTTCTCCGTTCCCGGTGCTCCACGCTTTGGCCTAGATAGTCTGTAGCCTGTTCCCTGTTCCCTGTCTCTTCGGGCATTTATTTCCGTGCTTCCGTGCGGATCCTGCGGTCGGAACGGTGGGAGAGGAGCGGACTACAGATGGTGGAGAGGAGGGCTCGGTAAGAATTGAATCCGGTCCCGGTGAGCAAGAAACTAACAATCCATTGGGCCTCATATTCATTCCCTTGCTGAACTTAACTTTCGCTCCCCCCGGGAGGGCGCTATGGGCGTTAGGGTTGGGGGAAGGGAAGTACATGGGGGGGGGGGCGGGGGGGGGGGGGGATGGTCCTCTTTCTGTTGCACCACACTTACGGGTTGCGCTCTAGGTTTCCCACGATCGGTCAGCGACCTTTTGCGAAAGAGGACTACTGCCAGCCAACTACGAACGAAGCAGATATCACTCCTTTTGGCACTTGGCGGGCGCGACCCTAGACGTCCGTGTCTAGGTGTTGGTGGGTGTGGTGGAAGGGGCTGGCGGGGAGGGGTTTGCAATTGTTGAAATCGTCCAACCTCGTCCTCGCGCTCGCCTACCCGCCCGGCCGCCCGGCCTCCTTGTGCCGAGAATGCTGACTTGGTTTCCCCGGGGCGAACTGCCAAGGATGCCGTTGTCGGTGCCCCGGACCGAAACACAATACTGCCCTGCCCCCGGTCCCGGGACAGGACTCGGTCGGGCTTCAGTCTCAGCCTGCTAAAGCCCTGTCCCCGTGTTTACTTCTCCGCTTCCGTCGGTCACAAAAAGATGGGAGCCCAACAGTTGATATCGCATTTCTTGAGGCACAGACACTGCGAACGGCTACGTTGGCCAAAATACCGACCTCCAAATTTGGCATCATTGGTAACTGCAGCTGCATTGGAGGACCAGAAACTGATTTCGGCATCGGCATCGCACACTATCTTTGACACTTTGGTCCAATTGAAGAAAAAATTACCTTAATTTCCCAAAACAATCCACTTGCAACTGACAGTTACGAAGCGAGGAGGAAGTTTGTTTGTACGATGTGGAATGCTGGCCGAGCCGAGACTTGAAGGATTATCTGAAGGATTGCAGCTAGCATTTCATTGAAAAAAGGGGCCTAGCTACAAAGCCGTAATCCACCGTCATCCAGTCTGGGCCAATCTGTCAACAGTTCAATCGTTGATGAAATTACAAATCGCGGGAACCGACCGCTAGGCTCCTTTGCGAAGCCGACGTAGGAGAGACAGATAAGGGACGGGGAAACTGGGCCTCATCAGTAGTGGGGGGGGGGTTTGACTATGGATCGTCGGCCGACTTGGATCCACCGAAGCTCACGGAAAACGCGCGTCGCGCGTGGGATGTGATTATCAAAGCGCTAAAAATAGCGTCGCTGTTATCTGACAGTCACCAAAAGGGATGTGTACCCGATGTAAGGGATGTGGTTGGGATGTAACCATCGTAGTCGTTGGATCAGTAGACGACTTCAGGACGAAACTCTTGGATCTAGTCCGGTCCGGTGTAACGCACGGGTGCACTGTCACGTTTCAGTGCTCGCACGACACGACAAATCGTCATGGACCTGGAAGTCTGTCGTCCCCTTGGAACACCCGTTTGGTCCAGTTGCGTGCCGAGCGATGTCGTTGGAAGAGCTGTGCAGTGCTGTGTGCAGAGTTGACTCTAGAGAGACTCCAACAGCCTACGCTGGGGGGAACCTCTATACAGAGGGCCTACAAATCTCAGTGTGGGCACACAAAACATGAGTTGTGTGTGAGGCCACTTGAGACTCGAACTCGCAGTCACCGTAAAAAACACCACCAACCTAGAATCTCCGACACCGTAGCGCTCCCTGTAGCGGGTTGCGTGCGAGAAATCTCTGCCGTGGAGTGTGTGGACTGCTCTGCTGTGGAATCGGAGTCGTTTTGGAAAATACACATACAACTCACGGCAGGCAGGCACGGCGTCCCATAAATAACCGGCGTTTTCTGGGGCGTTAATTGTGCTTCCTTCCCTTGCGCACACACACACACACTCACACGTCCAGTAGAGTGGTCCACCCCAAACAATCGCTACGTTACGGCCTTGGGTCGGGGCCATGGAAGGGTTGCCATGGTAACACCACGCGCGCGCGCGACCCTATCGCCGTAGAGTTGAGGGAACGTCTCTGGAGGGAATCGCTGGATGGCTGGGTGGCTGGGATCTTCTTTCTTGACGGGGGTTCCTGGTACATCTGGACATTCTGGACAGTCCCCCAGTTATGATCGCAGACATCTCGGAAGCTTCGGCCCAAATCCCAACCACACGATCACGGCGGGAGTCAGTCCGTCGTCGTCGTCGTCGTCGAGGGTGGCGTTTCTGGCGTCGTGCCTCCGGCGTGGTTGTGTGGGTGCCGTGCGCTGTGCGCCGTGTGCGCACAATGCACCACCGCCAGCAACCACCCACCCACCCACCCACCCGTCCACCCAGCACCGTAGCGAAAAGCGGAAGTAGCGTCAGCGTCTGGTTGTGGGGTGTTGGGCGCGCTCTGTTGTGTACTGCAACGCTCTCGCTCACTCACTCGCTCTCGTGTGCTCTCGCTCGCTCCACGTCCACGTTAGAACGTCCGCAGCGCGCGCGTCCAGCGTTCCGTCTCTCAGTCGCATTCAGAACTTGGCCGGAGTCGGAGCGCGCATTTTGTTGGTCCAGACCACGACGACTGTCTCGCGAGTTATTCCCGAGATATATTCCCGCTAGACTGTCTGTCTGTGTGTGTGTGTGTGTGTGTAGTTAGTGGTTCGGCGTTCGACGGAAGTCGAGCCTCCTGGTGTTGTTGTGACGAGTGACAGTCAACGGGTGACAGACGCGAACGAAAACAAACGAGGCAACAAACTCACACATCCACCCACGTGCGCGCGTCAGTAATTCAACAATAACAAGCGGCGCGGCGGGTTTCTGTGCCGTAATCGAGTGGAAGTTCACGAACAGCAACCCATCATCAACCGGATCGGATCACCCCCGCCGTCCCACTATCAATCTATCAATCGAGAACATATCAACAATTCTACGCTGTGACTCTGTTCTGTTTGTGCGGTGACTTGAGAAGCGCTCCTCTAGAGAGAGAGAGAGAGAGCAATACAACAAAACAGTGACGCTACTGCGGTACTGGCTACTCTGGCCGAAGGAGAGTCTGCGTGAGGAGCGTGAGCGGTTCGACAACTGCACGTCACTCCGGTGCTCCGATTGCATAGATTAGTGACGAGGTGACGCATCGCCTCCTCATCTGATCTGATCTCGGCATCGTGCGCGTGTGTGTGTGTGTGTGCGCCCCCGCACGCGCAAAAGTGAAGGCGAAGACCTACGACTGCCCTGCTGGCTGCTACCTAAGCTACCCAAACCTACTACCTACGTGTCGACTGCGATCGGTTTTCACCCGGAGCCCCGATTGCCTTGGATTTCTTGCCGGCCGCCCTAAGCCGTCCAAGGCCATGAAGCCAGCGTGGTAAGTCTCTCGCCTAAGCACAGGGGCGACGAATCTGATACGCTCCTGATCGCTCGAGGAGGGCCCTGGTTGGACGGCCTCCCTCTGATGGGTGGAAAATTGGCGCTAGATCGTCATCAGTCAGTCGTAGCAACACTTCTCGTCACCCTTTCACTCGCCGAAAGTCGGTTAACATCTTCATGTGTCATTTGGAAGATTTGTGCGTGCGATGCCCTGTTGTACCCTGATTGACTGATCTGTGCTGTGCAGTCAGTTCGGTGGCCGAGGGGATATGTGTGGAGAAGTTAACGAAAAAGTTACGGGACCGATTAGGAACGTTGGGTGATAACGATTTTATTATTATTATTATTGTTCTTATTTTTATTACCATTACTATGGTTATTACTATTACATTATTACTGGATTACTGGGGAAAAAGAAATCCATTATTTTGGTGTATTTTTTTAACGGTATTTCAAATGTTCCGATGGTGCCATTTTCCGTGCCGAAAAAGGGGATAATCGCTTGGTGCCAGATCCTGACTATACCGGTGGATGCATTAAAACTTCCCAACCAAGCTCCCGGAGCTTTCTGGCGAGTCACTAAAGACGTGTGTGACATTTCGTTGTCCTGATGGAACACAACACCTCTTCCTTTGGCCGATCGCTCTAGCTTCAAACGCTGCAGTTGTTGACAGTAGAGATCTGTATTTAGTGTTTGGGCAACTCATAATAATTGATTCCTCTCAACTCTTTCCTCGATTCGATTTCGATCCATTACATTTTTTTGCGTTAGTTGGTTTGGCACCCAAATATCGAGCTTCTTTCTAAATCCAGCTTTGCGCAAATGGCTTAAAACTGTCTCTGATGGTTAATCTTTAGCTCCTTGAGCTCCACGAGGTATCGATCACTAAAGTCATCTACCGAGAAAATAATGGACACGCTCTGTCTACGAAATTCCTAAGATCATAAATTGCTGCAGAATGTATATCAAACAGTGACCAAATGTTAGAATTTGGCCGACATCCACAACAACCAATGTGGAACACCTTGTGAGATGCACAAGATTTCGAGCAGAGCATCCACTTGGTGAAAATGTGCCCAGCTGGCCGATCGAACGAAACGTGCAATCGTGCGAAACATATCGCTTTCTGGGCACCTCACGCCTCATTCTCCGCCTCATGTCCTGCTTGAATTGCAGTAGCACTGTACCCCAAGACGTACAATTTTGCGAAGGACGAGATACAGTTTGAGTAGTTCATCAGTTCATGTGCTGGTCTCGTCCGGATAGGACTCGGCATGGCTGGTTACTCTGATAAGACTTTCAACCGTTCCGTTCTTCCAACAGCCGTTTCGGTTTTCTTGTGAACTGTTTTTTTTTGCTGCTCTCCCGGACTTTTTGTCCCCGTCTAAGGTTGCTTTGCGTACGCTCAATGTTCTTTCGTTCCGTCACCGTTTCGTTTTTACACACACTCAACTTCTTCGCACCAGCCAGGTGTGGTGTAGCATGTTTTTTTACCGGCTCGCCACATCTCTTGCGCGGTAGTTAGCTCATCGTTTGCAGCCAGCCTTGTTGGAGGGCCCCTGTTTGTCTGCATTCTTGCATCGGCTCTTGTTCCCGGGCGGAGATCCGTATTGAAGACGCATCCGGTGACAGACGCATACGGCTTCTGTGTATGTCCGTTCGCGCAAATTCCCATTCGCGCTACTTCCAATCCTTGTGGGCACCAAAAGTTGACCAATTGATCAATTGATTTTCTTTGTGCGTCTACGACAAGCTTATGCCAATTTCGCACCCCGGTCCGAGATCATCAACTGGCCGCGGGTTGTACTACTTTCACCGCCATACCGACGGACGACAGAAACGGGGTACGAACATAGGAGAAATAATAGGGAAAGAAGGAACGAGAGAAAAGCGCATAAAGTACAATCGTGTACAGTTCGGTCTTCGAGCTGGGTCCACCCCCCCACCCCCCCCCGCCCCTGGAAAGAAGGGAAGTGCTAGAATCCACCTGTTAGTCAGTCAGCGTTACGGCGAAGAACCGGAGCATGTCTCTGGGTATCAACACCCAACAGATCATTATGTAAACAGTTCTATAAATATTGCCAGTCCTCCCCGTCCCCGTATCTGGTGCGCAACAGAGACACCCTACAGAATAAGGGGTTCACGCACACGCACGCGCGCGTGTGTACAGTCCACCCCGTGCAAGAAGGTGTGCGATTTTTCCGGCAAAAAAGAAGGAAATTGAAAAGCAAAATAGAACGGGACCCAAAACACGTGCGAAACATGCGGAAGGACTGTGCGCTACTAGACGATTCGGAACAAAAACGATGGCCTGGCACACGCACCGAGCACACACACACACACACACACACACCCGTAACCCTAGCCGCATCCGCAGAGCATAATGTTCGGTTTTACTCGGCGCGCATTAACATCTCCTTCATCCTGCGCCCGTTGCGTTTTGTTTGCGTCGTTGTTGTTGTTGCTGTGTTGCGTGTTGCGGATGGGATGACGGAGACGTCATAAGACGGGTTGTGAAGTTGTGGAGGTTGGTTCCTTTGTTGACTGTACATTGCACCCTACACTGACTACGGGTTCTACGGGGCGAAGCTATGCGAAGTAATCCGACGGTGACGACGACGACGACGACGGAGCGATAGAACGAGTTTTGGTTTTGTTTAGGGCAGTGAGAGCCATGCGTTTTTTAAGGACACACTCACACACACAACAGGACACCAGTGCTACCGTTGTAACGGTTTGGTTCGTTATGTTTCAAAAAAACGCAGCAACGAATACGATTACGACTCAAGCCTTGCTGCGATTAAAAAGACGTCAAACGGATTTCAGTACTTTACCCCGTACCTCGCTTTATTAGTTCATAGTAGTATTCCCACACACTGACACAAATCTCGGTTGTAAGAATCTCGATGCTCTCAACCTTCTCGATATTGCCCATTCCTGGTTGGAATGAACGAGTTGAACTATCCCACTGAAGAAAGGCCAAAATGGCGATGCCCGAAAAACATCTTACGGAAGGCTCAGTTTTGCCAAGTCTTCAAGACTCCTGCCGGGGACTCCTTCTGAATTACTGACCTGATTAACCTGTCTAAGGGACTCCTTGCGACCACCACTCGGTAAAAAATCTACAGTGGATGGCGAAACGAAGTTTAGTTCACGAACACAAAGGAAATACGATGATAAAAAATTTGCTTTAATCAACCAAAAATCAATCAAAACTATTTTATAAGATGTGTAAATGATAGTTTTGGTGTATTTAGGGATGATTGATACTAGAGCAAAATGTTAGCCAAACATCCTGGTTTTGTTATGTGGACCTTTCCCTACAGTCCTCATGTATCATTTTGGTCCAGATTGGTTTGATTAATTTAGATAATTCTGTTAAATTAAGTGGGATCGTTTCGCATACCTCCGAGATGCATGAAAAACCACAAGTTTTCAGTTGTTGGCTGGTCTGGACAAATATGTTAATAGCCTGTAAAAGCTTGATGTTATCGTCCACGAGATACTGCATGACTTCTTCTGCCTTTTGTGAATTGCTGCACTATCCTGTGGTGCGGGGAAATCGTCACCAATAAAACTTGTTCAATAAGACCAATTTTGAACAGCTTTCGAGTCACCATGACCAGGAAAGGTCAGCAACTTGTAGGCTTCATGTAAATAATGCATCCCTGTAACCGTAATGCCGTTGTAATTTGTTTCCTAATAATGATTCAGGTCCCTTGTAGCAGAAAATTTCAACTCCTTACAATGATAGTTGAGTCATATCAAACATTCATTACTCAAACGCAGCTTTCAAACGCAGCTCAAGCGCAGCTGGGGGTTTTCCGCCAGCCCCAAAGAAATTCAATAAAATTGACTTTTAGAACAGTTTTCGTACAGTTTGAGTTGAGAAGACTCAGCACGCGTGGAAGTAAGTTTTTGCTATTTCCCAAACTGCTTACTTCAATAAAACGCTGAAGCGCTGTCCGTCCAAATCGAACAGACCCAAAAACTGGTCTTTTTTTAATCCTAAATCCTTCTTAAATCTATCGTCTCTAACTCTAAGCTTTACAGACGATGTGAGGTGTGGTAATATTTCGTCTCATTATGCATCGCCCGTTCGTTTGTGCCGCCTTATTGTTTATTGCTGATCGATAATCCTCGACCGGTCTTGGCTGTATTGCTTTTAAAGTCATTCGGGGATTTAACGGGGGCCACCTACTACAACTCACTCCACTCCACAGCACGTCATTTTTGAACTTAAAACACCGCTAGAGGGGTAGAGCAGGCCGCTCCACACAAAGGACGCCGATTTTATGGGCACCGAAGATGTACCAGAAGTGGTGCGCAGCTGCGTGCGTGTCGGGTCAGGGGGGGGGGGGGGGGGGGGGGAGCAGTCTGCCCCAAACTGACCGCGGTACCCCATTAGCCCACCCCGCAACCCCCGCCACACAGGTGTCCCACCCTTTGGCGTGTAATGTACTTTCTACATGCTACCCGGGGACGGGTTGATGGCTAGCGTCCCGACTCCGCGGAGCTGCATATTGTGACGGCCTGCTGCTGCTTTCACATTGATTGTTTGCGGTGTGGAGGGCTGAGGGGGGGGGGGGGGTGGCTCGGGCCTAGCTTCGGGGCCTTTGTTTATGATTTATGTCGTTTGCCGTTTGGCGCACTTTGCTTATTGCGCTTATTTGTATTGTAGAACAAACTGGATTTCATAAAAGATATGCTAATCCATGTACGTATATGCTAAACGTCACCGTTACTATTGCGCACCCATTATTGCACCCGGGGACCACCACCACCGCCAGCAGCAGCAGCAGCATAACAATGTCCCCGGCAAAATGGTGCACGGCCGGCGAGTTTTCCCGTTTTAAGGCGCCAACCGAAATCATTATTCGTTCAAACCAAACCGTTGCCCTCGTCTTGCAGAACGGGGTTAACCCCGAGGGGGTGGGGGGGGGGGCGGGGTGAGGGGACTAACGGATAAGCTTCCGAAAACCGAAACGATGGGCCGCGGCGACAGAACGGCAACAACCGGCAACGCGCAAAATAAGCGGTCGAAACGTTGCGTTCGGCGGTGTGCGTACGTGCGGTGCGGTGTGTGTGTGTGTGCGGCCCGGGGACATAAAATTGGCCCCCGTTTGGCCAACCAGCCAACATTCCCGGCCCCGCCCGCAGCCGCGTCGTTGTTGCCCATGGCTACGGGAGCCGCGCGCCGAAACGCAACATCAAACCGTTTAGCGGGGACGCAAAAAAAAAAAAAAAAAAAAAGGAAAAGGATGTGCAACAAATGGCGGGTGGTGGTGGTCGCTCCAGCAGCGACGATGTGTGCGGTGTGTTTCCTGTTGCAACATTGCCGACGCCGCGTCCTTTTTTATGCTCGCGTGCTTGTGCTCCTTCTGGCAAGCGCCTGCGCAGCGTAAGGAATTTGAAGGAAGGGACTCCTCCGCTCTCATTAACCCTCCTTTCGAAGGACGGAGAACTTCACTCCGGCGTTTGTGTGCGTGCGTGTATGTGCGTGGATCAAAGAGCGTTCGATGGGAATGTGTGGTGGTGGGGTGGGGTGGGCTAGTGGCTAGCCGCCCGCAACGGGCGCAATTCGCCGTAATGCGTAGGGGATGACGAGTCGACGAGAGCGCCAATGCTTCAACACACACCTCACACACCACAACGCGGCTCAAAAATCTGATCAAATTTTGAACAGACCATAACAACAACGACAGGTCCCGCCGCGAATCGTACCGACGGGGTTGAAAAAGGTGTTGTTTTGTTCGCCCTGTTGCGGGGTGCGTAGCGTAGCGAAAAAGAAAACAAAGAGGTTCGGTTTTTTTTTGTGAGTAATTTGTCTGATGCCTGAAATCTTGGATGCACTTGAGACAGTTTACCCGCTTTTTTCGCGTACCGTTTGGTAGGATTTTTTGTGGCTTTTTAGAGTGAATAGTTCATAAATTACTTTTTTTACTATCTATCCCCAAAGTAACCAAGTAAACCAACCAAACGACAACTTGTGCTAAGAAAAGAAAAAAAAAACAGACGAATCAATCGACGAACAGCAGCTTTAGCCTTCTCGAAGCAGCTCAAAGCGTCAGTACCAAAAGGGAAATACAACGATTTAAATAATACAGGGTCAGCAAATTCTTTGTACAAACACGGGAAATGAAGAGCTTAGATCGTAGCCGAACCATAAACGTAGAACGAAAAGCTGTGCTAAAGCTTCGAACGACCGTGCCGTGGTTTTACTTAATCATATTTCTATAAAGGACACTAAACGACAACTTAGAGATGCTAGTTTTTTTTTTTTTTTTTTTTTTCAAATTCCCCTGGTACTATTTTTTTCTAAAATTACGTTTAGTTTCGTTTAGTTACGTATCGATTACGGCCATTCCGTAGGTTTTCTTCTCCGTAATCTGTAATCCAATTCAATATTGTAGATTTTAGAAAAGTGTATCCTTTACGGTTCAGCCACTATTAAAGGGACTAACTGCCTCCTGGAATGGTTGGATCTTTAGGTGTCAGTAATGGATTTGTTATTTATGAAACAAAACCCTGCCCCAAACACCGTAATCCACCGTTTATTGCGGTATTATTGATATGTGTTTTGAATGCTAATCGGTTGCCTAACCGAACTACTTAACTGGTTCCACCGAATTCAATGTTATTCATTATCAGCTAGCTTCGGTTTCCAACCATTTACCTTAATTTTCCAGTCTCCGATAGTGTTTCGAGAATGTCTGAAGGTTTCACTTGAAATTGTTTATTAAGGTTTACAGGCGACGACGAAGCGAGCATCGTCGTCGCCTGTAAGCAACAATCAATTTTTCAACACGGGAAAAAGTTGGACAAGAAGTTATTGACAAGAGTTTCAGGGCAATTTCAGGTCCACACCGGCTCACCTTCGAGTTTCGAATGTTCTTAGTTGAACTGAATAGTTCCAGTTTTGCAGAAATTATTTGAGAGTGTAGATAATATTTTTAGGGGTCGGCTAAGGGATGGCTACTGCTTTCGCGTGTTTTCGCAGGATCCCGAAAATGTTCGTTCGATCAACAATTGATACAAAGTTTTTCAAACTTTCAATAGACGTGGAATAGATGATAGAACAGCCGACTACTCAATGACAAAATCAACTCAGGAAAAAATCAAGTTCGGTTTCCGTATAACAGTAACACATAACAAGAAACTTGAATCGCTACGTAAATAGAATATTATAACATGTAAACCCCAAAAAGGGCAACCCCATATTTGCGATAAGAAAAGTCGTTTTATCGTAACTATCGTAAGAAATGTTGGATTTGATTTGAACACACACAGTTGGAAGCTTGTAGCGGGATTGCTTTAGGAAAACACCAGACACTCTTTCGTCAGACCGATTATATGGTGTAGCAGATTATGTAACGTTAATCGGTAATAGTAGCCATATCAAAACAGTTGGGCTTGTAGTGGAGGGTAGTAAAAGTGGTTATCCTTCATTGAGCCCATTGCAAAGAGTACACACCGCTTTGTGTTCAACGCCCGTGACAGCGTATCCTGCCGTTTAAATTTCACGCCACGCGTCCTTCGCCTTGTGGAACGGAACAAAGAGATATTGTTGCGATTATTGTCACGTTCGGATGTTCCGTGTTGCGAGTTGGGAACAACAAAGAGTCTCCAGTAGCTAATGCAACATTGTTTTTATGAAGTCCTTAAATTACACAAGCGCTTACACACGCTAGTGCGGTTCACCTGGATGCCGTTCCCTGAGGTTTTCTGTTCCTGTTAACACCGGGTCGGGTCGCTGAAATTAAAAAAATAATTACGGTAAAAGAAAAACTAGTCTCGCCACAGTCAATCGCACTTCGGCGGGCGAGCTCATCGAAAGGGGGAGCGATGACGACGAAGCCGCCTATGTCTGGCCGCCTACCTGCCCGGGGTCATTGCCCCAGCCCGGGGGTGGATGGGTGGTCCTGTCGTGCACAGCACCGGTCTTAAGCGGCGTGAAATTATAGTTTTCCATTTTGCTCCCCCTCGCCCTAGCGTGTCCGAGGACCTTTTGGCACGGTTCGACGACCTCGGGCACAATTCTTATCGCGCCCGCCACGAAGTCGATTTGTTGCCATTTTGTGTGTGTGTGCCATTTCCTTCGAAGGCTCCGTTACGGCTTGAACCATGTGCCATTGATGTTCGCCGGCGGCCGTCGAGAGTTTCGCGTGGGAGTTTCGCGATGCGCTTTCCGATTCCGAACTACGCGCACTCAACGCGGAACGAATAACACTTACAGAGCCACCCCCCTCACCCTCATGAGGATCTACCCCCGTCTCACCCCGTCTCGACTCGACTCGATTGCGATCCCACAGGTGCAGCGCGGAATGATACGGTGCCCCTACATCCATGAGATGCATGAACGTTTGCTAGGACCAACGCCGAGACGCCCACTGCCCATATCCTTCCCGCCGCTCGCCAAACCGGAAGTAATGGACCGCGAAAGTGACTGCCTGCTCGAGATCCGGCCCGAGAGCCGCCAGATCGGCACCATGGTGAAGGTAAGTTGGGCCCCCGTTCCGAATCCGGACTCATCGCCACCGCCTCACTCACTCAACGGCTCGTTTCTTTC
This sequence comes from Anopheles cruzii, assembly GCF_943734635.1. Taxonomy (NCBI): domain Eukaryota; kingdom Metazoa; phylum Arthropoda; class Insecta; order Diptera; family Culicidae; genus Anopheles; species Anopheles cruzii. The sequence goes on from NC_069143.1 coordinate 8,186,915, forward strand.
CTCGAGCAGCTCAATCCCGATGGATTCGGGTCGCACACCACCCCGACGCATCACCGCGCGACGCAGCAGCAGCAGCACCATCATCATCATAAAACAGCATCACCACCGACAGTGCCTTGCGGGGGGACCGACGATGACGACGACGAGCTCGGCGGCGGCCAGCAGCACCGCCGGCCGCTCCGGGCACGCCCGATGCACCTGCGCGCCGACGGGGCGGCAGGCGGCGGCACGACCATCACCAGCACGATCAGCGACTCGGACGACGATGGGATCCATCTGCGGACGCACCTGCGCAAGATCATCGACGCTCGGAAGCCGAAAAACGCCAAGTGAGTGAGACCCTAAACGGGGGGCAGGATCGAGATTTTGCGAGCAGGAGTAGGAGGAGGAGCATGCTGGTCACGTTGTCTACGGTGTGCGGATGCGATTGCATCGGGCTGCAGTTTTATGGTTTTATGGTCAACCCGTCACGAGCTGATGGAACTGATGCCTTCATCTTGTAACTTATTACCATATGATTGGAAACGCCAAACGTCGTGCGTTACTTCATCCGTTCCTAACTTTCCTGGGGTTCCCAATTAGTTCTTGAAATTGACGTGCCCATGACCATGAAACTATGCGGTGCCTTTTGAGTCACTCGATGCGATTCACTGAATGCTCCGCTAATGTTTTCCATAGCGCACAAGTCTGGGTTTACGTGGTGGTCCTTAAACACTTCATAACTTGGCCGATGAGCCGGCGTTTTCCTTCAGAGGTGTAAGATTACTTCTTTCATTAGGTTCAAGTAAATTTTCGAGTCCACACGAAACCTTGAAAACTTGAACCGGACCATAATGTAATGTCATCAATCCGGAGATCAAACTGTTTTCTCAGAACAAAGAAGGTTTCACAGCATTCCGATATTAAAATGCTAGTCGTTTTTTTTATAAGTTGGCTCTGCTTATTATGTAGCCCTTTTTTAAGCTACGTGGTCAGATTTACCTGCATCTTGCTAACCAACGAAGGAGAAGGACACCTCACTAAAGGTGCTTAGAGAAAGACCATCTGGTTGAATCTTTTGTTGGAAATTTTTGACGGATATACGAGGGTTTGTACTTTAGATGCTCACTGCACATTTCTTTATTCGTTGGGGTGTTGATTTCTTACGCCCAACAGCGTTAATATGATGAACACGACCTTGCCATATAGCCATTGATTAGTTTCAGGATTTCGTGCTCGCTTTTATCGTTATTTTTCGAGATATCCCTATTCTATTTACCACCAATTCTCATATTAATGACCATATTACTTTCTGCGTTCTGTTAGTTTCGAATATTTCGGTCAGGTTTTTTGCCATCTTACAAGCTAGGAAACAGCATAATGTCTTATGAATTCTTCGACCAAAAAGCTCGTTATTTTTGCTCTCAAAATAACTCAATTCACTGTAGTTGCCTTGTTAGCGGATCAAAGCGAAGGAAATTGGTAAGGAAAACTGAAACTTTCAGGCTTCCCACTTTAACTAAACTGCTTTTCGCTATCTATTGTAGGTAGATAGATTTCAACGCAGCAGCAGCAGGTGTTCTCTTTGGACCTGCTTAACAATCTTTTTTTTGTTTATCGAAAAACGTTTGAGTACGGGAACGGTTGCCCAAATGGCCTCGAAATTGTAACCGTTAGTCCCCGTGACCATGTTGGGTTGGGTTGTCTACAGATTTATTTGCTTCACCCCATCACAACTGTTTGCTGTACATCTGACTGGCCTGTAAGCAATTGAAAGAAGTATCATTGAAAGTAAAGAAACGGTCTCCTATCAATCTGATGTCATACCCGGATAGGTGGGCGGGGATTTAGCACTACAAGTAAATGTTACCGAGTTAAAACGTGAAGTCCGTTTTTATCGCGCAACTACGTTTTTCTCCTTTCTTCCGGCTTGCGTTTTGACAATTTTTGGCAGGATCTTAAAGAACCGTTTCTTTCTAACACAAATTGGGCAGAGCCGTATTAAGCCGCAACTTAGAATGAATATCATAATTTAAGTCATCTGATTGTAAAACACTGATACTTTGATTGCATATTCGTCAACACAGCAAAACATATTTTGTTGTTGCTCGGATGGCCTTTGAACAGCGAAATATTTCCACACCCCTTTTTTGTTGGAAATCTTTCCGTTTTGCTAGTGGGAATTATTTCACCGTCACAGGGTGATATATTTCCGTTGGCGGATTGCGCGCCGGGCGCCGGTTCGGTAGCGAAGGACTTGCGATAGGCACACGCCTCTTTCCATTTAACAGTTTACAGTGCCCCCCTAACGATCCAATGATCTTGATGGTGTCCTTGATGGTGTTTTTGATGCAGATGCCTGCGAAACCCATAGTAGTAAAACCGGAGTGCGCAAAAAAAGAACTTCTAGAAAAGAACAGTTAGCCCCAGCAAATTTTAACCACAAACCAGCTTTGTAGGAAGTAGACAAGTGAGCAGCAACCGTTGTGCAGCGTGTACGCCTTGCCTAGCTCCTGGTAGGGCTGGGCATGTCAGGAGAAAAGAAAATTTGCGTCCCTTTGACGTCTCCTACACGTCTCCTTTGACGTCAGATCAACCTCGGCCCTCGGTCAGCAGCAGCAGCAGCCGCTGTATACCCGCGTTGGCGCGTTGCTTTGCTCGGCTCCTATTTTCGCAATGGTCCAGCCAGCCAGGCGAACCACCGTGGACCAGAATTTTCACGCAATTGGACCAGAATTTTCACGCGAGAAGGAGGTTCCCACAGAGCGAAACCCACTCTCTCTCTCTCCCGGTGGTGCCAAGAGAACCTGCAGATGTCCAGGATGTCACCAACAGGCAGCAACGTGTAGGGTAGGCTGAATCCCCCGCCCCCTCCCTCCCTTGTTACCTCAGCAGTGCCGGTGGCACGAGAAGATCCTAACTAAGGGGAACTCACGAGCGGGCGTTCTCGCGAAAAACGGACACAACCCCATTTGTTGTGATGCTGTGTGCGGTTTTCATCGGTTCTGAGACACACACACACGCTGCGAGGGGTTGCGAAGGCGATTACGAGCACACACACACACACGCGCGCACGGTCGCCGCGTTAGGGTCGGATGTCCGCTTTGCTCCGTGGGATTCACTTCCTCTTCCTTTGAAGGGTGGCGCCACCGCCAGAGAGCGGCACCGCCGGAGATGCTGTGATTTGCGATGCGTGTCCCTGTGTGTGTGTGTGTGTGTGTGTGTGTGTGTGTGCGCGAGAGAGAGAGAAAGGAAGCAAGGAGCGAGCGGCAGAAGACACGGACGACTCTGCTCTGCTCTCTCTGCTCGTTCGTCAGAGGACCAACTAGTGAACGAGAGGGGGGGAAGGACAGAGAGAGAGAGAGAGAAAAAGGTCCTTTCTGGGCGCTCGGCTCGAGTGGTCGGCATCGTCCTCTCGGGCCGAATCGGGCAGCATCTCTCGGCACGCACGGCATCTCTCGGGGCTGCGCCAGGGCCACGGGGCCGAGGGCCACGGGGCCAGGACACGGCCAGGACCGACCCAGGGCGGCCCAGGATATACCCACGGTGGCAGCATTGCAGCAGTCGCCAGTAGTGCGGTTGGTACGCGATCGCGCGGTTCAAACTCTCTATCGCTCCGCGACCTCTCGGTACCTTGCTCCGTGCGCCGTGTCCGTGTGGTTCTGGTCCGTGACACCCTCCCCCGCCCCTCCCACCACCCGTGGGCTGTGTCCCTGACCTCTCGTGGGCGCTCTCCTAGACCGCAAAAAGGGGCCGCGAAAAGGGTCCTGTTCTTCCTTTGTTTGATCCCCTTGTTTGTGGCGTGTGTGTG
>NC_069143.1:8521602-8617398 GCF_943734635.1 Anopheles cruzii
TCCAGGGTGTTGACATAAATCAATCCTCGTAGGAACGAGGTTCCAATTTACGCGTTCCATCCCTGAGGTGACCTTCTCATTTGATCAAACACACGCTTTGCACGCATGATTTTTTTGTAGCTCTGGAAACAGATGGAAGTCGCTAGCGGGGCTAAATCTGGGGAGTACGGTGGATGGTCCAACAATGTGAACTTTGATTTATGGATTTTTGCCATCGTCAAAAAGGCTCTTGTGACATGGCCTTGTGGCAACCGCCCCCCCCCCCCTCCCCACCCTATTTCTCTCTCTTTCTCTTTATCTCTCTTTCTCTCTCTCTCCCGAACGAAAGTAAAGTAATAAATATCGCTCAGTCCGTTCCACTAAAATTAAAAAGACAAGAAAGTAAGGTAATTGTGATTTTCCTTGGATATGTTCCAAGATCCGGGATTAGTCCGACCCGATGGCCCATAACTCGTGCATACGTGTTTATTTATGTTAAATGCCAACTGCTGGGTGCGATTTCTCGCATACACTGCAAATAGAGCCCCCCGAATCGGACGAAAACCACTGGGAATGGATCCGCGTGGATATCAAGAAGGTTGTCATCACCAATCACCACATCACCACCCTCGCAATTCACAGGAACAGGAAAAGAAGTATTTTTGCTCCGGATCGAAACGCCGGTGGAGAGGGGAGGGTGGGGCAGGTAGTACAAAAATAACTAGAGAAAGTGCTCCACGCGCGCGCGAAATAGATGCGTGAAAATAGCAGCAGCAGCAGCAGCACACAGAACAACGGAACGACGAAGGCCAAGCCGAGTCGGTTCACGCTGATCCTCTCTGACGTGGCCCTCTTGAGGAGGCGGACCTAGCCTTTTGCTTTAGCAATTCCCTTCGCACACACCACTCGTTACACCCGTGTGTGCGTTTCACCGTAATTGAAGAACAGTATTAAAAATGGTGGACATAAATTTGCTGCTGCAAGCCGCCGCCGTCGCCGCCGCCGCGTGGAACCCTTCTCGATATTGGAGCGCAGCAGGGTGCGCTCTCTCTGCTACTTTCAGACGCCCGGTAATCGTGCGTGATCAATCCTGCCTCTGCCGCTAGACCGCCTTCTTTGTGTTCCTGGCGGCTTGGGCCTCCCTTCCGATCTGGCGAGAGAGATCCTGCTGGTTGTACTCTTGGCCGCCCGCCCCCCCCCCCCCCCCCCCCCCCCCCCCCCCCCCCCCCCGGGGGGTCTGCCGTCTATCGACTCGGGTTCGATTCAGGTCCCCTCACACTACGAAAGTCCGAGACGCGCGCGCGCGCTGTCTGAGGATTATTGAGAGTAAACACGCAGCCATACGCGCAAAAATGAGGTCACACGTACGGGCGGCGCACCCTCCTACTACACGCGCAAGACTCTCTCAACAAAAACGTGTGTGTGTGTGCGCGGAGGAGTGAGTACGACTACGACTTACACACGGCTCTAGTTCCCTCAGAGATCGGCCGGACCTTTGTGGAACTCTCGCCGCCCAGTTGTGTCCCTACAGAGACTCCATTTCCAACGGCAACTCCATGATGGGGCTCACCCTATATCCGGTGTAGGTACTCTCCCGGAACCGTGCCCAGTGAGGAGGAACTTCCTCGATGAGGATCTCCACGGAGATTATTCGCCCACGGTGGACTCGATCGAGAATCCCCGGATTCCGTGCCTCCCTATGAATCTCGCCTTCATAGCCCTAGTTTGCGGTCTGCTCAGCCTAATTCCTGAAGCCAGAATTCTTCTCGCCGCGATTGCCGGAATCGCGAACTCCCTTATCTTCCCTACTTGACGCCTGGTTCTTTTTTGGTGGCCTTTGCAAGGTCGTGTCGCTATCTCCAAGTATCGCGACCGCCAAGACCGCCTTCCTCACCGACAGACGGTTACTGTCCGGCGTCACTATCGGACGGCTGCAGAGGTCGTGTATAGCGAGAGGGGTGTACTCGGTCCCCCAGTTCTTCACTGGAGAACATATGTGGGCATTCTCCTCCAGCTCCAGCCCAACTCCCGAAGTCTCCCAGTAATTCTCCCGCCAAAGTGAAACATTTGTTGGTCGGGAGACGCTTTCCACGACGCTCTCTCGCGTCGTCCGAGTCTGCGATGCGGGTCGTCTCATACACCACTACATCATCGCTAGGTGTCGTCCGCATCCCCCGTTTTACTTGCCGGCAGTACACCAAGGAGGTATCCGCACTCCGCTCTGTGCTCTTGGTGGAACGGACGATCAAGATCCAAGAACACGCGCGCCTGCTGCTGTTGGATACTCCACCGCCGTACCGATTATCTCTCTGTCGGTGGTGTCGGCAGCACCAACCTTCATAGCGAAGCACCATTCGCATCACGCTCTCATTATCATTATTGAGTCAGGCGGCAAGCGAAGTGGTGGCGCTGGTGAACGGCGGATGACCGTAATTTATGAGCCTTCCGACTCGCGGCGGCGGCGGCGGCGGAAGTCGTCGAAGAATGGGGGCCACGGGGGCCGAGCTGGGCCGTTAGCGCCTCCTCAACTCCCGCTCACAACAGCCGTCGTCCCAGATCCCCCAGACGAACACGTTGAAATGGAAATCTTTATTAGTTGTAATCATACACCCCTTTAATCGTAAGTGTACATAATTACGATTTACGTTCATTGTTTAAATAGAATGTTAATTCGATGCCAGCTCAGCCAGCGCTCAGGTGTCCGGAGGCGCACCCGAGAAGAGTGGGGGGACGAGGCCACCGGACAAACGATTCCACAACTAAGTTGGGGGAATGTCTAGCGATTGGAACCCCAACACCCAGTCTCTCCGTGGCTTGCTTCTTGAGCTCACTCTTCAAAGCTCTAGTATTAATATTTATGACCCGTAGCCGTGGATATCTTAACACAGTTAATAGATTCTGCGAATCTGCTCCCAGAAAGCTCCAGAACTTCCAGAATTACCGAACTGACGAACTGAAACGTTAATACTTGGGTGAAAGACCACGATCTCTGGCCACGTTTTTGGACTCCTGGGGTGCATCGAGATATCGATGGCGTAATCGGTCGTCCGGGTGCATACCTACCTGGGAGCTTTCCCATTCCTGTGTTCTCCCGTCGCCGGGTCCCGATTGGAAGTGCTGATTGGAAGTGTACACACATATGGCTGGCGCACTAGGGTTAATTGATTGACTCTCCATTGACTCTCTCCGTCTGTTGTTCCGTGTAATGCTCAATGTGTCCCTGTACCCCCCCCCCCACCCCCCCACGCCCCATTTCGACTCCTTCCTCATTGGGAAGGTGTCAAACTGGCGCGACTCTCGACTCGCGACTTTTCGAGGCGGAACTTCTTCACCTCTCTCGCGCACAAGTCGGGCGGAGCTTTTTAATGGGTCATTACGACGGTTCCTCCACCGAAACCTCCACCGGTCCAGCTACAACGCAACTCCACTCATTGAGAATTCCGTTTTGGTCTGGGCACGAGCGAATCTCTCGGGGGTAAAGGTGCTCCTTCGTGTTCCTTTGCCGGTGCCGTAGATCCCCCGCCGGACCCAGACCTGGACCCGGACCTAACGACTTCGACCTCGTCGGGCGAGAAGGTGTCTCTAATGGTGTGGCGTCACCTTATCGGGGTGTTTCATTTGGGGAAGAGCCAAGAGCTCGCTACAAATGAGTAGGTGCGCGCACCCCAAGATGAACCCTCCATGTTGAGCCCATTGTCTTTCTCTCTCTCTCTCTCTCTCTCTCTCGGCGTGTGCTTCGACCGAAGCAAATTGCGAACCGAAAGACGAGCCGTGTAAGTAGCCGTCTTACATCACTTCACCTCACGGCGCAAAGAAGCCATCGTAGTGATGAGTGAGTACCCAACTGGTAAAATCTGGCCCGCCGCCAACAGGTATCACCTGTCTGTCAACTCTACTAAATACAGGTTGTAATCAAGCATTTAATCTCTGCCCCCCGCGCCGCGCCGCACCGCGCACCCTACCGGCGGTTGGTACGCCCCCCTATCGTTGACACGCAATTCACACGTCGTCGTCGTCGAGCTGAGCGCTGTCGCCTCCGACATGTAAGGAGGTGAGGTGTGCAACTGTCATCATTCGCCGCGCCTCTCTATGGGAGAAGCCCTGCAGGCAGCCGCCAAATTCACGGCTACTTATCTCTCTCCGATCGAGGAGCGCAGCCTTTCAGGTGTTCCTTTCAACACCACCACCAAGTGAGGTGTTTTGTTACCTCGGAGTTGGGGGGGGCGGCTGGCCGGATGGTTTGTTATTGATGGCTCGCGGAGGGTGGGGTGGTGGTGGTGGTATGCGCTTGCTTGCGTAACCGGCGGGGGCCCGGGGCGGGGGGGTCTAGAGGTGGTCGTCGTCGGTGTGTATCAGCTTACGTGTGTGGTGTGATCTCGGGCCGCTTATTGGACATGATGTCGTTTTATGGTCGGTGGTGTAAAGGTCATGTTTTCGATACCACCTCCTCCTCACTTGCGGCTCGCTCTCTCTCTCGTTGTTGCTTTTGCCGCGTCGTGGGTCTGGCCCGGTTGTATGGCTTCAGGCGCGTAGCCTCCGGAGCAGACTCTTGGTGTAGACTTGGTGGCGGAGCGCACGCCGTAAGTCAGTTGTCAGTTGTGAGAGCGGTAAGACAGAGACAGGCAGAGAGCGAATAAGGGTCTGCCTGTCCGCATAACTGGTAGGACCTTGGAGGAAATGGATGGAACTCTTGAGAAAGCTTGGCAGATAGTTTATTTACATAGTTGGACTGGGCGTAACGTTTCTGGTGATTGAAGCATCGTATTTATGAATGCTGCGTATAGGAGCATCAGCAGTAGGTAGGTAGGCAGATAGAGTGTCTACTTCCTTCTATCGCTTGGGCTGGTTAGTTAAAAAATGAGGCCATTTCCCAAGAGTCGCTTGCTGTGACAACCGATGCCTTCGGCGTGTTTCAGTTCCGCTTTTGTGACTCTGTAGTCCTGCTTCGCGAACTCTGCCTAAGGTGCGAGCGCTATCATTTACAGGGTGGTCCATTGAAGATATTTTTTTAACACGGCCCTATATTTTTCGATGGTTGGACATTCATTTGTAAAAGAATGTTGGTCAAATGTTCACCACGGCTGGCTTAGCAGTAGCTCATTCGATCGACCTATTTTTGAGTACATTTTCGACTATCTGTGGTCTTATCTCGGCAATGGGCAATGGCCAAATGCCCCAGCCAAGTCACCAGCTTTAATTTCGCCGAAGAACCCAATCTGCCAAAATCCGCACCAAACAGTCACTCGTTTTGGGTGCATGGCCTTCTCTTACACGACTTGTGGGTTTTCGAAACCCCAAAAACAACAATGATTAACATAGCCATAGCCATGCTATGATTAACATAGCCACCGAGGTGGAAATAAGTTTAAATGAAATGTGCGTTTCAAATATCGTATCTTTTGAGTTGAAAACCTACCACTGTGGAAATAAATTTTTCATATTTCCCCATTTTCTTCAACGTAAATTGTATTTTATACATAAATGTAATGAATGAAAACTCTTCGAATGAATGTTCAACCATCGAAAAATATTAAGCCGTTTTTGCCGTTACAACCAAATGAAAAAAGTATCTTTCGTGGACCACCCTATATGTAGTGGATGTGGAGAGATGTCTTGTTGAAACCTCCCCGATTCTACCCAAAGTTGTTACGGACTGATGAATTGTTTGCCTCGGCTGACGGTTATGAGGAGGTTAAACTTTTCTCCTATAAGCGTGCGAAGTTCACAAGTCGACAAAGGCTAGGGTTATGGTCTAGGTCGAAAGGGATGCACTTCTAGCATAGAACTGGCAATCTACCAAAACGTTTGAACTTTTGAGGCAAGAACAATCATTCATGGAGTGAATCGCTGTCCCCATTAGTTCGCCGATTGCCGCCTGACATTTAACTTTCATTCTCGTATTTTATCAAATCTGATGTTTCATTGAAATAAATTCCGGTTTTATTTGTGGTACTTTTGCCAGGGTTTCTCCGGGGGGTGGCGTCCGCGTATGGTGTACGGTTTTGCCTGCCTCCCTACACACCCAGAACACAACGGCACGTGCGCACCCGCTGGGGTTTTGTAGTCAAAAAGTGAGAGGTATTAGCAACTGCCGTTAGCAGGAGCAGCAACAGCAGCAACAGCAGAAGCATATTGCTGCTCTCGCTGCTCCGATGACCGCGCTCATTCGGCGAGCTGCTGTTGCTGTGTCCTCCCTCACCCCGGACAGTGGCGGACGCGAAAATTGACTTCACGACAAAGTAACGCAAAAAATGAATGTAGCGAGCCCGACGAGCGTAGAGCGAGAGAGAGAGAGAGAGCGCGGTCGGCCAGCGACATTCTTTGTCGCAGGGCACACTCAAAAGATTGCGAAACGGTTGCGCCTGTCTGCCCTGCCTGCCCTGCCAGCCAGCGCGGGGTCAGGCGACTAAAAATGCGAACATATACCGACCCGGAGCAGCGACATCATTTGCATAATATAAAACCACAAGCAGAAAACCGTTGTTTTCTTCTGTTTTTCTTTTCTTTTGTCGAAGACATTGCGGTGCGCTCTGTTGCTTTTGCCACAGTTCCTTCGGAACTTGTCACACACACACGCGCGAAGGCGCGCATAGTACTACGGTTTGGGTGGGTGAGGTTGTGTTCCGCGAACGAGAGCCGCGTGGTTTTGATTTATGCTCTGCTCCTCCGGCCCGTGTACCGGAACATTTAGAACGTGTTTAGTACGAGAGGGGACCTAAGTGTCTTCCCATTCCCAAGTTGTCTCAAAACGTTCAAAGTGTACTTAAAAAATGTTCACAGTCTCAACCAGCAGTCTGCTTGGACCACTACTTTCCGGTCATTTTGTTGCCAAATGTTCTCCACCGCTCCACCGGAGTCCGGACTGGGAGAGTTCTGAGTTGCAATATTAGACTCCAAACGTTTTTTTTTTTCTAAGAATTTGAACCTTTTTTGCACCAAACTCCAACACACAAAAAGGGCGAAACTCGGAGCCGACCAAATGGACGCGTCTTTCTCACTCGTCGACCGACCCGATCGTTCGCTCGGTCGTTTCTCGCTCTCTTCCCTTTTCGTCCGCTCTTTTTCTCGCTCGCCTTCGCGCATTTTGTTTTTTCTCACTCACACTCACTCGTGTTGTGTCCGTTTTTACACGATGTACTTAGTGGAGTTTCCTTTTCCTACATTTTCCTAGCGATGGCAGGACATTTCGTCCAGCTTTTTTAAGTTTTTCCGTCGGTGCACGGGATAGTTTGTTGATGCTGACTAGTTGGGGTAGTAGAGTTTTACTAGGAAACTGATGAAGCTGCTTTTATGTTTATTTTTGCGTTTCATTGTGTTTTGTATTTTTGCATCATTTGTTCGGAATCATGTTTTATACCGAAATAGGAAACTTCATAGGTTGCATTTGCTTTGATTTTGGAAGGTCTATGACAAGTCTCTCTTTCTCCCTTTCTCTCTTTTTTTCTTTCTTTCTTTTTTACTTTCTTTCATTCTTTCTTTTTCGCTTTCTTTCTTTTTTTTCTCTATCTGTCTCTTTATTGGCACGCACGTGTCTGCGGTTATTTTTGTTGTTTTTGTTTATGTTTGCAAATGTTGCACATTTTCGGGTATTTTCCTTAACAAAGACCTTAACCCACTTAGAAGTGTTTTATCCTGTAGTATACTGTGTATGACTGTTTTGGTTTTGTAACGTGCTCAGTAGGAAACGTGTTACTCTTCTGGACACTCTTTCAACACCCACTACTCCATCCGGTTTGTTTTTTTTTAGAACACGTCTTAGCTTTTCTTGAAATCTGGCAACCATCCGTGCAGTGTGCGGCGTTACTGAGAGAAAACGATGTGGACGGTGAAGTTCAAAGATAATCATCTCCTTAAGTGGCATATGTGTGGATCTACAAATCAGTGTTTATGCGAACTAGAAAACTAACTGGAAAAGAGATGTTTGGGCGGTCTTCACTCTTTATTTCTTCTATACTATCCTCAGACGACAGTTTCTCGACTCTTATTCCAAGCTTAGTCGCCACAAGCACGCACAATTTGCTAATGGTGTTAAGCTATTTGGGTACCTCCTAAAAGCGCAAATAAGAACTCAATTCAGAGGGTGGCTTTAGGGGTGCGAACGGGCTCCTGGGTTGTGTGGCTGCGTGATGTTGATGATAACTACTACCCCTTATGCCGACGTCGCTGCCGCCGCCGCCGCCGCGTTTTTCGATGCATGGTATTTTTTATGCGTTTGTCGCTTCACCCACATTCTACCCACCACCACCACACCCGTACGCCACGTAATAATAATAAATCTTTGCACACCCGGCCGGCCGGCCGGCTCCGGACTCGCAGAAGGGTGACAGCGAAAAAAAAGGGGCGAAATAGCAGTACATAGAGGCAGCAGAAAGAAAGAAATCGAGAGAGAGAGAGGGGGAGAGAAAGAGTAAAAGAGAAGAACGTCAAAAATCCGTGCTGCTGCTGCCGTGCCATTGCTGCTGTGTTCACAGGAGGTTGAGTTTTAATTTATTTAATATTCTGCGTTGCGTTCTTTTTATGGCCGCCTTATTTCATAGCCTGGTTTGCCTTGTCTGCCTGTCAGATGGTGAGACCGGCAGGAAGGGGACCCGGGAGACGAGATTTGAGGGTTGAAAACGCCAAAAAGTTGAGTGGAAAAATACTATTAATGAGAATATAAAAGCGGCGCGCAGTGATTTGAGAGAAGAGGTTGTGTTGCCTGTGTGCCCGTGGGTGGTGGGTGTTGAGGATTTTCCTTCCGTTGCTGCTGCGCGAAGAAGGGGGAAGGAGGGGGGGGGGGGGGGGCGTACCATTACGCGGTAGATGCTCGCGCGCGTGGTTTATGCTGACTTTTTGACGGTTTGAGAAAATATCCTTTCCCATTTTTTTTCTCTGTGCTCGTTCGCGCAACTCTATTGTGTACGGCGGTTTAGAAGAAGAAAAAAAAGTTACGGTTCATTAATTTATCCACAACCACCGCCACAAAGTGAACCTGCGACACGAGGGGTTTTGGTGTGTAAATAATCTTCTCATTACAACGCGCAAAAGCGCAAAAACAACATAAATAAAGGTACAATGCGGGTTGTGCGACACACAATCAGGGGGATTCCACATACTATAAGGACAAATGAAGAGAGAGCGATGTAAAGAAATGTACTTTGAGCAAGCAAAGCCAGAGATGCTGTGGAAAATCGAAGAACCGCTGTCCGACCATCCGTAGAGCGAAGATAAATAACAATAGCAATAACCGTTCTATTAAAAATAACAAATAGCTATCCTAGCTGGCAAAACAATTTAGTAACTGACTAAATTTAACAAAATTGTTGTGAACATTGAGGGGTATATGAAGCTCGTGGCCTTCTTAAAGCCTTCTTAAATTAAAAATAATACCAAATATCAAACTTTAATATCTATTTTATAATCTTTTCTCGTTTCTTCTCATTGCAGGTAAATTAACCAATGCTTCTTCGAAGATGTGACACAGCTTTGGTGGTTATCGGTGACCGTCCGGACCACAGTTTTCGCACCGGACCGTTTGTATGTGATAAACGTCGAGCGTGTACCATTTTTTTGTCCTGTATCATGATTAAATACCGATTAGTCCTTGTCGCTCATTGTTGCTCTGGTGTTGGGCTGTAACACAGCCCTCCCGCGCGTCCCGACTAAAGACAGTTCGAGGTGCACTATATGCCATTGAACGAGAGCTGTTGGTTAGACACACACAGTGATAGCGATTAGACGTGGACAATGCAGGTTCGAGTATTTGAAACTCACCATCTGCGCCACCATCAAAATATTAATTTCTTAAATTCGAATCTGGCGCTTTTTGAGCCGATGATCATCGCGCCTCAGCAGCCCCACCAAAGAACAAGAAGGTAAACCCAAAGGAACCGACGAAACCTGTTCCGCAAATCTCGTTCCGTGACCTTCGGGGGCTCACGGCGCGCGGCTCGCGCAAACACACAAACCTTGGCAATCTGTTTGCCGATTGTTGGCGGCCCCCCATACTTCTCCCACGTTCTTATCAATTGTGCTGCCTGATGAGCTGCATTTCAATTTTCTCCGGGAGCGACCTCCTTTTTGGGGTGGTGGCCGGACACCTAGCCATCCATCTGGTCTCCTGTATCCCACAAGATCTCTCTCCGTCGCTCTAGCGAGAGCTGCACACTTTTTGGCGGAAACCCTCGTATCGTATCACAAAGAGCCTGTAGCCTGTATCCTGCGAGAGGTGTACGGGCGCGGATGTGTCTGGGGATACACTATTCTTACATCTTGAATCCGGGTTGTTGTGTTTGTGTTTGTTTCTCTTATCGCATTTCTTATCGTTCTGGTTCTGTGCTCCATCCATCATCAAACTCAGCCAGTCAACTATTACGACATCATCATCATGCATCATGCGCTGCCAATCCCGGATACTGATCGGTGTTCCACTTGCCTCGTCGCAGAGTTGTTCCCCGATTCCCCAAGGGGTTGATTTCGGATGTCCGGATTGTTTAGGGCATTAAAATCACACTAATCATGTAAACGTAGCGTGTGCAACCTCTCACGCCGCCACGCGGTTTTGTTTATCACACGCGCTGTCATATTGAGGCAAGTGTTTATTTTCTGTTGTTAATAAGGAGTTGACACTGACAGCCATCGCCGTGCCCCATATGTTGTGGTACCGCGTTGCTGGCAGTTGGCCAGGTGTTTACGTTCTTTATGTGACTTTTACGAACCCAACACGGGGGCCGAAAAGTCCCGAGCCTAAGACAGAAAATGTGCATTCTGTTCTGTTCAAAATTGGCTTTATTGGCATCAAACGTCATCTGTGTCACACACACAGAGCCACAATATCCTCTTTTGTAGAACGTTTTATCTTTTTTTCTTCAAAGTAGGCCTCCGGTTCGGCGATCACCTCTTATCTTATCAAACTTATCTCCGGGAAGAATATCATGAAATTTTACCCCGCTTTCTTGTGAAGGTTCGGGACTTTTCAGCCCACGTGTTAAGGTGCACCTCGGGCCGGACTTTAGGTAGCGCCAGGAGGCTGTCTGACTTTGTGGAAAAAGTAACGCGACGGTTCTCGAGCTAATTGCCCGTAGCTCTCAGCTCAGCTCAGCTCGCGTCGTAAGCAACATGACAGGCATTTTGTTTAAATTAATAACAAGCGAGCGAGAAAGACATAATTGAAGACAACGACATCGTCGTCGTCGTCACGATGACAGCGACGACAACGACGACGACGACGCCGCCGCCGCGGGTCTCTTCGGACTGGTTCTACCGCCTTCTCTATCTCTCCTTCGGCCCCCGGAGGAATGTGTCTTACTACCCCGTTGTCGTGTGTCAACGGCAGCGCGCGCGCCGGTGGCAGTTACACGAAGTCGTCGTCGTCGTTGGTGTTTCTGCTGTTGACTTTACCCCAGATAGAGCTTCTTGGGGCTGCCAGAGCGATGTCTGCCGCTTCGTGTGCCGAAGAGTCCAGACATCCACAGCAGCACATCCAAGTCTTGCTGGTGCGTGGAAACTTCGCGTTAGCGGCGTAGTGCTAACTATTCAACCATGTCCAGGCCCGGCGGTCTCCCGGCGTACCCCCCCCACAGGAGAGGTGAACCCTTTCGTAGGTGAATAGCCGTGCGCCGGGAAGGGGGCCGGGAAGTAGTCGGTGCTGTGTTGTAACGCCACGCCATGTTTACTGTTTGTCGTAGTCATTTGTCTATGCAGTTCACGCCTCTGAGCGTTTCCTGCTCCTGCGTTGCCGCTATCCACTCTCACATCATCGTTAACTCGTCGACGCTCATTTGATGGTAGCTAATAGCCCCTAGCCACCCACGGCGAACAGTAATCCAGAGGAAGAGTGGGCTGCCAAGTGAAAAGACGTCGTTTCACAGTAGCGCGCGCTATAGAGTTGTGGTTGTGGGGGTTGGGTGTAGTGTTAAGACGCGCGGTGTATAATTAGAAGAGCTCGGAGAAAACGATTCTCATTCTTTGCCACTTCTCGCTTCTTCACTGCATTCTTTCTTCGCCCTTCATCAGGAATCTGGCACAGGAGAGCGAGCTGCTGCACACACACACACACACACGACGGTGGCTCTCTACACACCTTTGCTCTGCGTTATTACCCCGGCACTTCGCGTCTGTGGGGCCCAGCATTCTTCTGGATCTTCACACCCAATCGCGCTCTGACTTCAATAGGGGGGTCCGGCGGAGAAACGTAGTAGTGCACGTAGACCTAAACGAGAGCAGGATGGAAGAGGAGGGCCTACACGTGCTTGTTTGGCTACCCCGGGCCGCTCTATGTTTCTCTATGTTTATCAACTCAATCTATCAGAGTTGGATGCGCGCGCGCTGATGATTATCGTACCCCAGACCAGAGTGTCAGACCAACCAACGTACATCATCGTTGAGAATTCTGTGTGTTTAAATGGTTGATCTGAATCCACTCCTCAGGCTTGACCCGGTAGGAGGTCTCTCGATCGTGTGCCACTTAAACACGGAACACGTGTGTTGTGTGTGGGGTGATAAATAATCTCTCGTCTGCCGCCCTACAGTCCTAGCACGCGCAACACACAGCTTGTTTGCGGAACACGGTCTGGACACGGTGGTGGTAAATGTACGAAAACATGGGATTTGTCACCCCACCCAGTTGGAGGAACACTCTGACTCTGGAAGGGGAAATTCTTCCTTCTAGATTCCTCGGCTCGGAAGCACGGATAGGAAACGATCGATCGGGGATGAAGTCAGAATCAGAGTAAGAGGAGTCGTTCAGGGATTTTGAGGACCTTTTTATAGATCGAGTTGTGGATCGTTTTTGTGGACCGAGAGCAACCAGCCAGACAGGTGGCTGGTGGCCAACAACTCAGCGTTGCAAGGTTCAGCCTGAAAGGCTCCAGGCTCAGTTCTAGTCGGCTGATCTTCATGTGGATGTCTATCACACCACCAGCAACTTGTTGCCATCATCGAAGTCCCGAAAAAAGTCTGAATCCTAAGTCCGGAATCTGCCGGGCATCGCTCTAATTAAATGCTCCCAGAACGTCGTGGAGTCAGGTCGGGTAGGTTGTGCAAAGCGCAGCACATCCTAAATATGGAACGGCGCGCGTGGAATGATGAGGCCAACGATCTCTTCATTGCTGCCGTCGCAGCGCCTGCGCACATACTCTGGTATCGGAACATCCACTGCACTGCGCCAGCATGATGTTGTTATTTCCGCGGGGTTCCGCGTGGATCTCTGGTGTGCTCTGGCTCTACCGTTCGCTATTGTTTTTGTTTTGGTCCAAGTCCAAGACATCCAGCGGCCGAGAGCTGTAAGAGAGCCCGCCAATGTACTGCTGTCGCGTTCGGCAAATGAAGACATCATCAGCGGTCGGTCGGGTGAAACTTCGAGTAGCTTCATTTATATTTAGCACGATCGGTTCGGTTCTCCGGAGCACTACTAGGTTCCCATTACCCAACTGGACATGCGCTTCTTGTGCCTCCCCATACTCTGTGGAGGTGTACTCGGTTGTGGTGCCAACAGTACGTTTCCGACGATCGCTTCGTCCGTCTCACTGTGTGTGAAAGGGCGGCAGTGAAGTTCCGAAGCAAAAGTGACAGTTCCGCCGCGCACAGCACGCGTCACCCACGACGCGTGATCGTTGATGATCGGATTTCGGATCATCAGATCCTTCAGGGCCGTCATTCCTTTTGACAGGAAAGCCGCGTGATAGCGTTTAGGTGGAAGTATTTTGGCAGCCAAACAACCAGCTAAAATCAGAGAGCACCAACGTGTCCATCAACTGTCAAACGGAAGCTCTCGGTGTGACTTTGAGTGTTTGTTGTGGGCAACGAGAGTGCGTAAGAAGTAGAACAAAATTTGCATGGTACGGAAGCAACTTTGGGAGGCCTGTTTCCGGACAGAGGAGTTCCTTGATTCTTCTACGCGACGATGGTGTGCCTAGCTGGGGTTTCGCACTCTGAATCCTCATTGTGTGACAGTTGGGGTATCTGTCACCGTCACCGGCCGAACCACCAACAAGCCGCTTGCATCACCCGGACCACATTCTCCGGGTTCCACGCCCGGGTGTCTTGTCATTTCACTACTCTTCACGTGTCGTTCGTAGCCGTAGTAGGTCGTAATATTAATAATAACTATTATTATTATGTTATTATTGTTAATATCCCAGGGCGGCGTCTGTTGAATCTGTTGGACCCGACCGACTCGAGAGCGGTATTATCACCAACTGTCAAACTCATTTGCATTCAAGTTGGTTTCACTGTGTCAGGATTCGAACTGACTTCAAAACATCAACGTGTGCATCGAATAGATAGAGCCTAATAGATGTCAAGCCTCTAGCAGTAGTCAAAAATAGATCCTCAGCGACCCTGGTAGTCTGAGTGTTGTTAGCCGTAATTCTTGTAGTTTCCGGAACAGGAATGTTCTTCTGAAAACACACGATCCCGATCCCGAGGCACGGTTTATTAACTTTGGTTTCTTGAATCCCTGGTTGGACCAACTCCTTGTGGAGTGGTTTCCAAAGGGTGCGAAATTTTCCGCCAACAACGCCAACCAAAAGAGATCCACGAGGAGAGATGTGCAAGCGCAGCCTCCAGGAGCGGCGGCTGAGACAATTGTCGCACCGCGTCTCCCTTTGTCGTCGGCCGAGGGCGGCGCGCGTAGCTTGTTGTGCTACTTTATGCTGCCACTGCCGGCTGCTGCTTGAGGCAAATGTGTGGCAAAAAGGCGGAACGTGTGTGACACGATGTTCCGCGCTGTTCCGATTCGCCTTTTGCTGTTGTTGCCCTTCGTTTCTTTCGTCCCGACTCCTCCACTCTGTAGTGTGTTGTTGCTGCTGCAGCAGTGGCTCCGCCAGGGTTACGAGCTGATAAAATGTGGCGCGGTTGGTGCCTTCTTTCCATATTATCCCTTTGCTCCGCCGGCCGCTCCCTGCTGTGTGTCGTACGATGCCGCTGGCGGTCGCGCAGCGATGATGATGATGATGGTGGTGGTTGTTTGGTTGTTGGTGGTCGCCGCTTACCGTTGCGTTTTTACGCCACAAACGATGCGCGATTCGATTTTCTGCTTCTTCTACATTCTTCACCCCACATCCTCCCGTCTTACTACTCCCGCTGGCTGGTCCGTTCCGGCTCTGCAACCCAGTCCCAGTTCGTGCCTGCTGCTGTTGGTCTCTTTCCTTTAGTTTCTTCCTGGCGTGACTTCCTGTGGGCTTCACAGAGAGCTTCGCCGTGAAGTCACCGTTTTCTCGCTTTCTCTTTCGCCTTTCGCGCTTCTTCTGCTGCTTCGTCTTCGTCCTCTTCTTCTTCGAATCCAGCGGCCCGCCGACCCGGGTCCGTAATAAACGATAAATGGACGAAATGAGGAAACATAAAAATAATCGTTAAATTTTATGTCCCATCCGTTGACGCGCGGTCCTTTGCTCTCTGTGCCTCTTCGCCGTCGTCGTCGTCGTCGTCGTGATGGTTGGGTTGGGTTCGGTTATTCGTCCATCGTCAGCAGCAGCAGCAGCTGTTCCGGCAGGTCGTCGTCCAAAAGGCGCACAGTGATAATGTTGTTAAGCACCACCCGGTGCCGCCACCCCCGTTACCACCACTTTGGGGCGCGCGACTCCACACGTGGCGACCACCACCACCACCACGACCCGCTCTCGTCGCTTTTGCGCAGTAGTGTAGACGACTCCCGAACGACAACAGATCGGCCATTAGCAACACACAGACACACACACGCACGGACACAATTCCACCCTTACTCTCATTGTGGGCTGCTGTGTTGTACCACCACCACGACCACTGTGTGCTCTGGCGGGGATGCGATGATAGACCTGAGCGGAATTTCTTCATATCTTCATCAAATCAACACACTCCCTCTCCAAAATGTTTGCCAGGTTAAGGGGGGGGTTCACTCTAAGCGAGATACAGCCAGAGTCAACTGAGGCGTAAGAGGAAGCCTCGAACCTCAATCCAGTCCTGAACTGTAGTGAGTAGGGACCAGTAGGTGGGCGGGCTGCATCTCTAGCTATAGGACCTTGGGCGGTGTGAAGATTGATGCTCCATTTTATACAGGGTGGTCTCCTTGTTCATTTTCTGCAAGCGTATGGCGTATCCCATCATTATTTCGTAAATGTCAAAGTTTTTACTATAAGGTCTACAATTTCCAAAATGAAGTTTGACGTTTTAAATCGGTCAAGTAATCGGTCTGATTGACTGACTACCAGAGTTAGACCTACTGTACTGGTGAGGATCAAACAGGGTGGAGGGTGCCTTACATTGTCGGGATACCAGCATACCACATACCTATGGAGCACCACCTCAACATTCCGCCACATTCTTGCACAAACCGGTGCGAGAAATGTCGGCGCGGGGAGAAAAGGTCCGGGGGGTCCACTAGTTTCCTCAACCCAGCAGCAGCAGCCAGGCAGACAACTGGTTACGCTGCTAGGCATCGGGGTAGCATCCGCTGTATCAGCTTTCACACCGTCTGTGTCCCTTCACACACACACACACGCACAGGGTGTCGTTTTCGGACACGAAGGTACGAGAGCGCGAGGTTCTTGAGAGGAGGCGGGTCTCCCTGGTACGAGCGGCCCAGCTCTACCACCACCACCACGTCTGACTAGACCACCAGATGACCAGAGAGGATGGCGGTCGGCGATCGTGGCGATGACAGTTCGCGGCGGCGGCGTGATGTGGTTATTGCGGACCTGATTAGCGCGCGTAATTACCGTTAAGTGGCTCACCTCCTCCTCCCTGTGCCACGTCAAACGAGATCAGCTCTCGGGAAAGGGACGAAAGATGTTATGGTGGTGCAAATTACACCTTAGGCTGCTGCTGTGACGAGCTCTAAGCCTACGACGACCCCCACACACGATCATGAACTGTCAGTTTTCCTTAGACCACTGAAATGTCCACACGACTACGATCCAACAGACAACAAATTGGGACTGAAACTTCTTTGCCTTTGCCTCGATGGATGGACATGGCCATTGTCGCATTTCTGTCTCAATTTACCAGGGTTCCTACCTTCCGGTATTACTAGGATTCCTGACTAGGATTACCTCTGGGCTCCAGCCACGTCTGGGGAGCTGGTGAAGGTAATTCCCAACAAAATGATTGAATGGCCGTTTCCCTGTCCCGTTTTCCAGTATTCCAGTGGAGGAGGAGGAGCTTTTACGCTTAGAATTCTCCAATTGAATCCACGTTTTTGTCCACAAGAGACAAACCTCTTTTAGTAGCAGATTAAACCTTGTTGAGTTGTGGAAGTTGTTGAAACCCTTTGCCAGATGTGTCAAAACTGTGGCAGTATTGTTAAACATATTGTACGACGTTTAAATATTGTACGACGTACGGTTTTAAATGCCCACATGTTGTAGAGGAGGACCCCCAAGATTTCGGATGCGGCCAAACCCCACACTGGGCTGGCTGTATCTCTCTACTACAGGGTGCGGCTCGAGGCAACTTGGGAATCTTCCAACAACACACGGCGTATAGGAACTTAGCTTTAGTAACCCAAACACAATTGCTATTAGTTAATGAATGAATTAATTAATTAACAAAAGGAAAAAACCATCGATAACTCAGGGAAGAGGGCGTTCCAACGTTCCGCCCCAAAGTTAATGTCTTTTTAAAGAAATCATTTCGTTAGAGCGCACATAAAATCGCAACACGCGGAGAACAGCAGAGCACACAGCAGAGTAGAATAAACCGAAAACACAAGGTCTGGGACGACGCCCGGAAACTTTGCCGGATCCGGAAAACTTCATCCCTCCCGCGCGCCCGCGGAATGTAGTAGGGGATGTTGGGGGGAACGGTGGTCGGGTATCTCGGAGGTGTCCTTTGCCGCCGACGACGAAGAATTTACTCCGGGGGAATAAATTACGGAAAGATAAAGTTGAGATGAAAAAGCCATTAAAACTTTTTCAAATTAAATTATTAGTATACCGGCCGTTCGCCGGGGTGGTGGGTGGTTTGGCCGGGGGGAGCGGTCGTTCTTGAGCGTGACTCTTTGTTTCTTCTCCCTCCCTTACTTACTTGCTCTCCCGTATCTTCGTCCCGTCGCGAGGCGAGACGGGTGTTTGTTGCTCAGACTCGGCAGGAGTCGGCTCCACCACCACCCCACGTCTGATGCTATTTTGGTCCCGCTGGTGGCAGGAGCGTGAACCGAGAGAAAAGAGAGAGAGAGAGAGAGAGAATATCTTTTTCCGGTGTTGCGTTGCACTTACCTCTCCCCCGCGGGGAATGTTTGGGATTTTGGAAATCCCTGCTCTTGTTTTGTGTTTACTTTGGATGAAATTTTTGAAAAAAGAAGTGATAGACTGGTAGTTGTCGGAGAACTTGTGTCAAAAGTAATGTGGGCGCGACAGCAAAGGAAAAAAAACACTCACAACCAATAATAAGAAAAGAACAAAACAAAACAAAAAAAGAAACAAATCAAGAAGCAGAACAAATAAACTAGAGAAAGCAGAAAAGGGAATGTGAAAGAATGCAAAGTGGAAACAACAGCAAAAGACAAATGCAATCGAAAAAGTTTGATGTAATAAGAATGCAAGAAAGAATGCAAGAACAAAACAGCGAGAATCGCAAATCCGGAAGAAAAACGGAAGAGAGTCTTGTTGTAAATTGATTGAAAATGTGAAAACACACAGCCCGAAGAAACATTTTCGCAGGGCCGCCGGCGCGGTGTGCTGTTGTGGATGTCGTCGTCGCGCTACCCTACCACCATCACCACCAGTCACCCGCACCCCCGTATGTAATTAGATTAGTTTAATTAGAGAAAATGGCAATTTGGTCGGTCGCGCCCGCACTTTCGTCGTCATCACCACCATACCTCACACAACGACGACGAGGTCGACGAGTTTTCTCGAGAGAGGGGACCGATGATGAACAGCGCGTGCCGTGCTGCTGCACCCCTTCGCCTTCCTGTTGGACTGTTGTTCTTTTTTTTCCGCTCTCCAAAAACTACTTGTGCTCCCTTGGTGCTCTTCTGGAGGTGCGGCCCGAACTCCTCTGACCAAACATCCGGTGTATTTCGCAGGGCTGCCCTTCGCAGGTGTGTGGGGATTAGCTGAGAATATCCGATTTGCTCTGCATCCGACAAGAACGCGACGCGTGTGTGCCACTGTCTGGCGTTTGGTCGGGACACCCACACACCCCGAGGTGCCACGCGGAGAGAAGGAGAGTTGCTAAAACCCTCTTTCTCCGTTACCGACGACGACTGGCAAGAGGCGACTTGTAGGGGCAAACTGGCTGCTCTGCCTGGTGTAATGAAATAAATCGAATCACAGACCAATTTGCATAACGGACGGACGGACGGCTACCACGCTTATCTTCCTTCTTGCTGCTGCTCGAGCCAGAGTCTCGATGCCGCCGCCGTCGTCGTCTAGTCTCTGGTACTTGTAAAGAAGGAAGGGACCCGATACACGCAAACACACAGCCGTGCAATCGAAAAGTTTTCGCCATTTCTCGCCCCTTCGCGCTTCATGATGGGAGCTCTCTGAGAGATTATCGCACACACACAACACTGGGGATGCGAGAAGTATACACACACACACGCACACAGTCGTGACTCTATTCCCGATAGCTTTCCGCAAAACCTTGCCTGCTGCAACCTGAGTCTGTGACGAGATTCAGGTCGGGGTTTGGGCGAAAACACCTTGCTGTCAATGATAGGAGCCTGCCCTGTGTATGCCACAGCACTACGAGACTCCGGACGATACCACACGCCACAGTTGTGGCCAGGATCTGTGTATGTGTGTGTGTGCTTGATCTAGGATGATACGGTCTGCTGCTGCTGCTTACTCCAGGTTCTCGCAGTCTGTCCCACGCTCCCAGAGTTGGTCTCTCGGAACTACGGGACTTCCTTCCTATAGGGGGGAAGCTCAGGATGACTGGCGGGGACGCGCACATTATTACGATCGCCTGCGGCCAGAGACTGGCTGTGCTGTGCTACTTAGCCAAACTTTGGTTGATGGTCGGCAAGCGGCGGCGGTGTATAATGGACTCAAATTGTTATTCTCTCACACTGTTGTGAACTATTTTGCGAGATTATACCCCCCGGGCCATATTGATATGTGGATCGCTTTCCGAGACCTCCCTCCTAGACCTGGACCCCCCGGGGTGCGGTGTTGCAGTTGGGGATGTTGTCCAATTGGTTTGTGTTTGCGCACTGGTGTGTCCTCTGGTTGGGGTCTGGTCAACAATTTCTGGATCCCCTGCAGAACTTACTACTAATGGGGGAGACTAGTGGTAGCGTCGATATCTTCCTCGTCGCCTCCCGAAATTGTTGCCGGGTTTTGGAGATCCCGACCCTGACACGGGGGGACATCCTTGTTCTATGGAACTGGTGGTGGGTTCCTCTCATATTGGTCCAAACCGTGTTGTTCGGCAACGTATGCATCTCCCCCCCCCCCCCACCCACAAGAATGGTTGGCCTCCTCGCTGATTTTGGATTGTCGCGTCAAGTATCCTCGGAACGACCACCAAGTCCACGGAAGGGAACAAACATTGGTACACTCTAGAAATTGATCACATATGACCCGTGCTTCGTGAAAGAAGAAGAGTGACAAGATAAAAAGTAAGAGATTTGGGACTTCTGGCTGGCAGGCAGACAGGAAGCGCTAAGCGGGATCCGTTCGAAAGCGCGCTGCCAAATCCACTCCTTGCGCCAGGACATTGGACTGTGGAACTCTACTGCTGCGGTGAGCTCTCCTCCGTTTGTACTCACTGTCGTCTAGAGTCTTAGGAGCGAGCACTGGACTCTCTAAGCCTTTTTACGGTTCTCTTCGCCCCACCATCGACACGATTTTTTTGTGGAGTGTGTCTCTGGGTGTTGGGGTAGTTGGGCTGCACTCCTTGAAGAAGCGTCTCGGACGACGAGGACCGCTAAAGAGATAATCCGACAAAAAGCTAGCAAAAAAGCCGGCGAATTGGCGATTCACCCCCTGGGTAGCCTTTGGCAGCGCGCCACCCAGAGAGAGCACGGCGACGACGACGACGACCAAGAAGCGATCAAGAGGTATCGGGCGCGCCTCCTACTTTTGGCCGCCCAAAGGCGATGGCGAGATATCGGGGACGGTTCTCCGACATCCGTGGCGTGGCAGCAACACCGCCTTTTTTGCCAACTCCATCGCTTTCTCTCTCCATCTGAACTTTGTGTTGGGAAATGTTGCAGAACGTTCCCGAATGGACTTGGGTTTCTTTTTTTGTTTTTGGCCGGGCCGAAAAGTCACTAATTTATGTGGACTGACACCGGTGAACGTTGTTTCCGGACGGAGAAAAGCGCTGGCTCGGTGGGGGATCCAATTGACGGTTTCCCGAAACGGGCAATATCCAGTCCGTGGTCTCTCTGCTTTGGTCGGAGACAGCGAAGGTTCACCAGCAGCACCAACAACCAGTCAGCGCGCAGCAGCATGCTCAGCGGTTTATTTTTCCATACCCCAGACCCGGACGCCACCAGACCAGTGTGGTCCTGCATCCTGTGGACGTCCAGTAGTTCCAGAGTCGAAAGAGAGCGAGACCAGGACACGCACACACACCGTCCGAGCGACCGACCAGTTTGTTGCGAAACTCGTCGTCGTCGCCGCCGCCAGACTGGGCGCATGAAGTGCGTTTCAAAATTCAATCAAACACACACACACACACACACACACACACACACAATGCTCTCTGTGCTCAGGATGGGACTGCCAGGTTTGCCGTCCTCGGCGCTATGTGAACCACGCGAATACAAGATAATAGGGTGATGGGTGGTATAATGGCGGAATATCAGAGCACACAGAGCCCCGACAGACGCGGTTGCTGCGAGTGTGTCCACTGACTTCTTGTCTCGCCGGAGGCGGCGGAGTAGTCGGTTTGTTTGGTCGTTTTTTGGGCAAACTTGCCGTGCATCCGGCGCGACCGCTGCCGAGCCGGAGCGAGGAGCCATCGCCACCATCTCACCGCGGGACATCGTGCAGGACCGACGCGAGATTCGGTGGATTTGTTGAGGGGTTTCGTGTGATGTGTAGCGGGGGAGGTTTGGTGTTTCCTCTCCCTGGCGAGGCACGCTTTTTCACTGAGAGTGAGTGTGATGATATGACATACCGTTTAACACTGTGTCCAAAAAGTAACGGGCGGCTTGTTTGTGTTTTCATTTCTTTAAGTTGGCAACACTGTCACCGAAATTATGTGTCAAAATGTCAGAGTAGTATTGGAAGCTGGATGTTTGTTGCGATACACGGGGGTCCTTTCGTCAACAGGTTAACGGTGAATTCTTCGATTTTTATGATTGTCAGAAACTGTTGAACAACGCAGAATGGTGATTTTTTTTCATCACTTTGAAATTAAATTAAAAAAAATGAATTTTTAGAAGAATGAGTAAAGAGTGCTTGAGTTATAAACAAATTTCCGTTATTTTTTGGACACGATAGTAAACCCACCCCGCATGCTGCCGTGTAAGCGCTAGAAGAAGTTTCGGGTTCGAAATCTCTCAAACGATAATGACAACAACAGCGGGGCGATGGTTGCTCCTGGTGTGTTCACATGGCGGGAGGGCCATAAGCAGCGCCTCTTCTATCGCTTAGAACGAACGTCCAGAGAGAGTCCTCGGCTCGGCTCGTTGGTAGCGATTTTCGAGCACATCGTCGCCTACTCGACCCATGGATGATGGACGATCTCCCAGAAGCCCACCAACCGAGAGAGAGAGCGGGGTCTGTGCAGTGGCAGCAGCAGTAGCAGCAGGAGAGAGTGGCGAGCTCTGTGTGCAGCGCGCGCGAGATATGATTGGAAAATATGTTCTCTACTTGTAGAGAGTTGTAGAGTGGGTTTGTCTTCTCGGCGTTCACCGAAAACATCCTTTTTCGCACACGCACTTTGTTTTCCACCGTTGCCTTGGCTCTCGAGTGGTCTCCTCCCGACCAATCGCGGGGTAAAAACTAATGAAAACACGGGATCCCGGGGAGAGCCGGCGTTGCCGACAGCAACCGTTCCCTAGCGCCTCCTGCTGCATACACCACCTTGGTAACGTCCTGTGCCCGGATGGTGCACGAAATATGACGTGCTTGGTACGCTTGTGCAGGTGTGGTTCGCTACTCCGGTGCGTTTCCTAGGATATCGGTATTCTCGGCGGTGGTCCACAAGCCGTTAAACTCCCGGTACCTAAGACTGTGTCTTCACTTTCGAAGTCCTCCTGGACTTGAGTGGTTTTTAGACTCTACACACTGAACATTCGGACGCAGGGTCGTCGTCCGCGGTCCAACTGGAACGAAAATTTGAGCTACGGTTCCAGTTCCGAAACAGAATCCACATCCATCCAGTATCGGGGTGGCGCCCATCGCTTACTACCGGATGTCGCGCACCTCAGTCTGAACTTGAAGAAGTGGCTGAACCGAGGGATTACAGTACTGGTCCTGGTCCGACGTTACACGGCCAAGGACAAGGCAGGGTTCGTTCTCTTGGATAAACTTGCGCGCACGTGCCAGAGATCTCTCGTATACACTGTAAAGAAAACTAGAGTCGGTTTATGTTCCAGGGTCCGCTACAGAATATACATACATGTATGCGTGTTTGTCGTTCGTTTCTCGACGCTTCTGACGCTTCGACGGATAAATTGAACCCCCGTACCCCCTCGCTTCTCGTAGCCTCAATTGTACACGTGCGCGCCCTCTCAACAAGGGTTAACCAACGCGGCGGGGCCTCGCGACCATCGCCACGCGCCCATTAGAACCTTCTGGGGTGATCTTGGACCTTGGAGAGGAGGACGTATTAGACCAGCAGATTTTACGGCGATTTTGCGAACGAATGAATATTCAATCAATAACGACGATCGCACAGAGCCCACTTTAAGCGGCTTTGTTTACCGTCCGACTGCTCGGCGAACACGAATGAAATGGGCGCTGCGCAATGATCGCCCCTGGTCCAAGAGGAGCCCAAGGACGGTGGGCCGCCGTGCACAGTGGTCGGAGGAGCGGTCCCGATCACTTACGGAACGATCTTCGATCGGCGGATGCAGCCTTGTTGTGGAGGACCAAACTAGATTCCAGCCAACAACCCTTGCTCTAGCAGCTAGCAGGTCCGGCGGGGAACATTCGCGGAACCGTGGATTGGGTCAAAACATATCGGAGCAGCTGCTGGCACGCCCGTGTATAGGGATGCGCGTCCCACGTAGAGCATATGCCAACAGCAGTGCAGGCACACCAAACAGGTTCTATGCTACGTATAAGTTATGGGGGGATCCGTCGGGAAGTTTTTTGCTTGCCCCGATCCGGATAATTGAGGCAAAGCTTCGACGTCCTACCATCCGTCCGTGAGGCGCTCTCCTTTACTCGCTCGGTATGGTTTCGTTGGCACCTACACCACACACACACACACAAACACTATGTATGGTGTCGACGTCCAAGGCGGCTGCGGTCCAAGGAACGGGCTACTGTCCCGCCCTTATTCGTTCACGTTGGCCTCCCCCGACATGGGCATGGGTAGCTTTCACATCACGAATCGTTTGGGACCACCGATTCCACGGCGACCGTGGTTCGATGGTAGAGACCGCCTGCGTGACGACGAGAGACACCTACATCATCATCTGGCTTGGTTTTTACACTGGTCAGTTAGAGCCATTTGAGAGGACTCTCAGAATGGTGGCGGTGCTCTAAACATTAATTCTCGACATATATCACCTTTGTTACCTTTGGGTCCACAGTGCAGCATGACTGACGAACTCAATCTGCTTGAAGTTGGCCATTTGCTAGAATTTTCACAAACATCGCCTTTTAGGGTTTCCAAACAATCGTATGGTTTTTCAAGAAGCTTATACACCAGCGCCATCTATCTGTCATCTTTTGAGCCGATAGTGAGATGCCTCAATTTGGCAAATAGAATCGGACGCTGTCCAAGTCCTCCCATAGAAACAGTGTGCACCTAGTCGAGTCCGAGTCATGTCCGAGCGCGCGACGAAAGGTGCAAATTGTCCCTCTGGTACCTTCCGGGACCGGAAGAAAGCGGATTGATTCAGATCTTGGCTCCGATACACTACCGAGGAGAAGGTGTTACCTGTAATCACACTGCTCATCCAGCGGATCGATCCCCACTCCGAAGGAAATGGATTACCAGTGACGACGACGACGACGACGAGACTCCACTGTGGTGGAGTTGTGCGGCAAAACACCACACTCCTCCTCCTGTTCCTCGCTCTTGCTGTACCCAGCCCCTGGCCAAGATAATTATCTCGCTGATGGTTCGTTCCGAGATCAGCAGCAGCAGCAGTAGCAGCCCAAAGATGTGCGATTTGCTGTTTTGCTGGGTCTTCCTCTTCTGTCCAGGAGGGGGTGTACGAAAGAGGCACCAAATAGGCAGGATGCTCTGCGTCTGGGTTGTGTGTTGAACCGTACCCTCTAATGTGACCCCTCGGCAGCTACCTATTTGGCGGCTAAGCGGCATACTTTCGATAGAAAAAAAGAGAGAGAGAGGGAATAGGTGTTGATAAATCAGTCACGCATCACGGAACGGAACGGGTGGAGGAGGGGTGTGTGTGTGCCAGTGGCACACGCCACCACCACCACCGATCAGTGGCCATTTGCATGGAAATTAATATCACAATTATTCAAATGCGTCTATTAAATTGAGGCTAACCACGACGACGTTCTCCTGCGTGTGCCGTGCCGCCGACCATTACCTGCCCAGATAGGTGTGGGTTTCCCACGTCTGACGATGGATTTAAACGGCGTGTTATGAACGGACATGTGCTTCTCTCGGTCGGTCGGGGGCACAAATAATGTGTCAAGTAGTATGTGAAATATGTCGAACGCGGCTCCTAGCACCTCCGATCGCGTCTGTCTGTGCTGGGTTAGGTAGCTCGCGGGACGCAGTGGCTCTCGTGCCTAATCCATGTACGGATCAATCATTCGCCTTGTAATTATGTTAAGTAATCGATTATACTTCACCATGGCGGAGGGGGGCACCCAATAGCAGCGCACGCTCTGGGCTGCAGATCGTAACCCGACTCCGTTGCCGTGGCAGGCGTAGAATGTATCCATTTTGAACCTAATTAACATTAGGTTGGCTAAAAATGAAATCCATTATTTTTACGTGAGCTTCAAAATTTTATTTAAGACGTTTCCGATGAGATCCGATCCGAACATACCTACGAATATGTTACCGTTCTGTTGTCTACAATTTGTTGCCATTTTAAATCGATTTGATAAGATGAAAATACGAACAGTATTTGCTTTTTTATCAGACCCCTTCAACGCGCTGGAACACGCGGTATCCGCGGTGCCGAAGTGACACAACTAAAACCGAAAAAAGAAATGACCATCCAGTGTGCGTGTGTGTACTACGTCTATCAACTGGCGGGCTGATCCAATACGGACAACACAATATGGTGTTGTGCTGCTCAATCACGAAGCGGTACACCAATACCACATGGGTTTTGGCGGGCTCTCGACGTACGAGGAGATAAGTTGTGTGGACAGCCGTAAGAATTGCGTTGGGTCATTGGCTGCTGCTGTATAGTCTGACACTGTGTGGCCGAAAGTCGCTCTTGCTCGTCGACGTTCGACGCAGCAGCTTGCCATGGGCCAAAGTAAGGAGAATTTTGATTTTGAATCTTTTTCGATTCCGATAGGGACAAATGTTTTTACTGCTAATTTGCCGGCCTCGTTGGTGTGTGCCGCTGTGTGTGCTGTATGTCAAACTAAACGTCAAAATACTAATCAGAGTGTTTGTGACTTTGTAAACAGTTTGAAAGTGATTTTTTTGCTTTTTATAATGTCTGAGCTTATTCAACATGGCACAATTCCGATTAATTTTATGTGCAAAATGAAATTGCTGCTGCCAGCAAGGTTGAAAACGTCGCAGAAAACCTTCGGTGGTCCAGCGCCATCTGTGTCAAACTAAACGTCAAAATACTAATCAGAATGTTTGCGATTTTGTAAACAGTTTCTATTCATCAACGCGGTGTGGCGATTACATTTCGTGTCCGGAATGAAATGTCTGAAAATACGTTGCAGAAGGCCTCCGGTGGTGGGCCACCAGCTCTATCAAAAAACAAACGAGTTTATGAGTGATACAAAATGGTGGTCGCCTGAAGACGAATATTGACGAATGCTAGCACCCACGATATAGCCACTACAGAGGGAGGGCAAAGGAGCCCAAATAATGACTCATTACACTCATCCCTATCTCTCTCTCGCTCTCGCCTCTCGTTTCCCACCTCTAGGTATCAAACGGACCACTGAGCAGTACTGCTACACATTTAACGTCGCTTGGTGGTGGCGTCGGCGGCGTCGGCGGCGGCGGCGGCGGCGACGGTACTGGCCATCCGGCAGCGGCAGCCGTCGCGTCACCACAGAAGCAGCAGCCGCCGCCGCTGCAGCGGCACGGGTCGCCGACGGCCGCCCAACAACAACAGCATCAGCAACAGCAACCTCCGCAGCCGCCACCATCACCGCACACGGCGGCTGGCGGCGGCGGCACAAGCAATAAACCCTTGCTGCCGACGGCCTCGGCGAAGATACCAACCGTGACGACGACGACGACGACGGTGGTGGTGGGCAGCAGCAGCAGCAGCAGTAGTGCTGGAAATGGCGGGCCACCTAGCATCATAACGACGGCGGGGGGAGGACTCACGGTGTCCACCACCAGCAGCAGTAGCATCCTCCCCACCAGCACCACCACGCCGAAGCACGTACAGGCAGGAGGAACGGCGGCGGCGGTGGCGGCACCGTCCACGGGCAGCTCACCGCAGTCGCCAGCGCAGCCGATGGCGTCGTCCCCGGTGACGGGGAGCAGCAACAGCACCCCAAAGCAGCCGCCCTCGTCAAGCGCCAATCAGTATCCGCCTACCAATACGTCGCCCCAGCCGCCGGCATCGTCGAAGGCGACGGCGGCGGCCAGCATTACTAGTAGTAGTAGTAGTAGCAGTAGTAGCGGTGGTGGTGTCCTGGCGGTGAACGTCTCGAATAGTTTAGGACCAACAAGCAGCAGCAGCGTGGTGGTGGGCGGCGGCGGCCATCATCATCATCCCCACCACCATCACCACCACCATCAGCACCACCACCCGCATCAGCACCCGCATCATCAACATCCTGCTGCTCCTCATCACCACCACCACCACCATCAGCAGCTGACGGGCAGCGGCTCGGGTGGCTCGAACGGGGGCAGTGCCGCGCCGCTGTCCTTCCTGCCACTGTCGTCGATCCCGCCAACCGCCACTCCGGCGGTGGCTGGCCGCAGCACCCCGAGTGATATCACCAGCCTCGATGGATCCGCGGCCGGCGATCGGTTACGCAGCAACAGCAGCCCCGCCGTACCGGGCGGCGCCGCGATGCCGTCGGTGTCATCGGCAGCGGCTGCGGCGGCGGCGGCCGCCACGCTCCTGAACGGTAGTCATGCGGCGGCGGCGGCTGCGGCGGCCGCGGCAGCGGCAGCAGCCGCCGTCGGCCACCCGTCGCTGATGATGGCCAACGGGCTCGGCAGCCTGCCGCCTCACTACCACCACCGCGCCTACCCCAGCTACCCGCTCTACTCGCCGTACGCCAGCTTCCAGCATAACCCCTACCTGCCGCCGTCGGTCGTCAGCTCGCCGAATCTATCGCCTCGCATGCACCCGGCCCTGGCGCCCATGCCTCCCCACCACCACACGCTGATGGGGCTGAGCCTGATGGACCCGACCCGGTTGCAGCCGCAACCGCAGCCGGCGGCGGCCGCTCCTACGGCGGCTCCAACGAACAACGGACCACCGCCGCCACCGCCTCCCCGTAGCGAGCGCGACCCCTCGTCATCGTCGTCGTCTCCTCTCATCACGGTGTCCGCTTCCGGGGCGACGGCGGCTAACGCATCTCAGCCGAAGATACGGCCCATTACCCCGAGCTCCAGCTCGTCTTCGTCCTCGTCGTCATCGTCGTCATCCTCGTTGTCGTCCTCGTCATCGGGCTCCGTCACGATCGTGTCCAGCACGGCGGCGGCGGCGGCGCCACCGCCCTCCTCCACCAACACCGGAGGCGGGCGTTCGTCCGCCGAGCCGCCGCCGTCGGTACCCGGATCGCAGCACCAGCCACCACCACCACCTCCCCCGCCACCACCACCGCCTCCGCCTCCGCCTCCACCGCCGCCACCGCCACCACCGCCGCCTCCACCGCCATCGTCGTCGTCGCAGGCATCGCTTCCCGGTAGTGGCCCCGGCCCCGGCAGCGGATCAGTGGCACCACCTCCGCCCCCACAACAACACCATCATCCGCTGCACCACCACCACCACCATCAACACCAACTGGCGCTCGCGTGCCACTCGGCGGCGGCGTCCGGATTGATGAATCCGCTACCCGGCACCGGGCCAGGACCCGGGCCACCTCCGCCTCTCGGGATGGCGCCCCACCACCCGCACCAGCACCCGCACGCGCTCGGGCCCGGTGGCTCGCCGGGACCACTGCATCAACACCACCATCCCCATCCCCACCACCAACACCACCTGGGCAGCAGTGGGAACCCTGCGCACCATCATGGTGGTAACGGCAGCAGTAGCAGTATTAGTGGTGGCCATCCGTCGCAGCAACACCATCCCGCTTCCTCACACCTGACATCGGCGGCTCCGGCTGCTAACGGCAGCAGCAGCAGCACCACCATCATCAGTAGCAGCAGTAGCAGCAGTAGCAGCAGCAGCAGCAGTAGCAGCAGCAGCAGCAGCTGCAGTAGCGGCGGCGGCGGCGGTGGTGGTGGTGTCAGCATAGCCGTCTCCTCACGTCCACACTCGCCCCGCGGTCACAGTCCGAACCGGGAACGAGATAGCTATAGGTATGTGTCCTTGCGCTGTGCGCCAGTCAACGAGTCAACCATTCTCATCTCTTTCATCTCTCTCTCTCTCTTTCTGTCTCTTTGTAGTAGTAACGTAAGTAGTTTATCCCGCTCGACGCCGGGCTCCACGATACCTGTTGCCGCCGCGTATGGTTTGAGTGTGGGTGCGGCGGCCGCTCCCCCCTCTGCCCACGCCGGGCCAGGTCCTGGGGGAGGTCCGTCGCCCGCACCACTACCCGCGTTCGTCGCTGCCGCCGCCGCTGCTGCCGCCGCCGGTGGTCTGCCGCACTCGGTAGCGCTCGCCGTCTCGTCGGCCGCCATGTCGGCCGTTTCTTCTAGTCTCACCTATCCTAAGACAACACTGGCGATGGGCGGCGGCGGCTTGTTGATGTCGTCCTCAGTCGGCGGCGTCGTCAGCGGAGGGGTGCCCCCGGGTTGGCCCGGATCGCACTTGCAGCACTCGCAGCAGCAGCAGCACCCGGCGCTACCACCGCATCATCCGCAGCACCACCACGTTCACTCTCCGGCGGGGGCGGCGGCGGCCAACAGTAGTGCGCCCGGCGGCAATGCACCACGCCCGACAGCCCCGTCACCGTCGACGCTTCCGAACGTATCTGCGGCGGCGGTGGTCGTGTCCGCGGCTTCGGCGGCCTTTTCCGCCTCGTCGCTCTTCGCCACGCCACCCGTGCCACCGCTCGCTTCTACGAGCTCTTCCTCATCATCTACGCCGGGGACGGGCGGGGGGCCACCGGCACTCGGTGGAGGAGCACAGCAACAGCAACCGCAACCACCACCCACATCATCGTCTTCGTCATCGTCATCAGTCACCGCCGCCCCCCACCCGTTCTCAGCCGAGTCGCTCTTCTCGCCCAAAGGTAACACAGAGAGTTGAGCCCCGCGATCACCACCTTCTGACCGCCCCCCCCTTTTTCCAGTTTCAGACCAAGCCGACATGCTGCGGCGCGAACTGGACAACCGGTTTCTCGATCGCAGCGGCCTGACGGCGGCGGCGGCCGCAGCCGCAGCCGTGGCAGCGGTTGGTGGTGGACCGGGCGGCCCCGGACCTGGGCCGCCCTACCTGCGCCAGGAGCTCCACCACCACCAGCACCAGCACACGCACCTCCACCAGCACCAGTCGATGCTGCCGGCCGGGGCGGGCAGCGCCCCGGGCGCCCTCTTTCCGCCGCCCCTCTTCAAGGACGTGCCGAAGATCGGGGCCGTCGACTCGCCGTTCTACCGCACCGGGCTCGGCGGGATGCCCAACGCGTACGCCGGCTACCCGCCCGGCCTGCTGCACCCCGGGCTCAGCGGCCCGACCCAGTTCGTGCCGCCGAGCCACCTGCAGTCCTTCGTGCCGAAGGTACGTGTGTTGCTCACCCCGGTACCATACCGGTAACCGTGTCCGCATGTGCCGCCAACCTCCCCCACCCTCCCCGTTGCGCTTCGCTCCGCTTCGGATCTTCTGCTGGCCCCTTTGGGCTGGGTTTGCTTTTTTTGTTGGGCTATTTTGATCTTACGTGCTTTCGTTCTCTCTCTCTCTCTCTCTATATATATATATCTCTCTCTTCACATCTCACTCACTATCACGCTATCTTCGCAATCGCAATCATCATCATCATCATCATCGCCACCAACACTAATCGTCATCACTTAATCGTTTCATCCCCGCATCGGTTTTCATCATCGTCATCCCGCGCCTGTCATAATGGTCATCCTTTTCACACACACACACACCAACACACACATAAACACAACCAGGCGGCTCCGGTCGATCCGAGCAAGAAGGTAGGTAGAATGGGTCGGGCCGTGGGATCACAGAGAGAGTGAGAGAGGAGTGGGGGATGGGGGGGCGGGAACCCCTACGACACTCACGCACACACCCACACCCACATTCGCATCCTGAGGGATCCACCCCATCCCACCATCCCTCTGAGGTTCAATTTGGCAGCTCCCATCCAAGTGATTTGATTGTATCCTGAACCAGTTTTGCTTTGGAGGCACCAGATGAAGTGCCATTGAGCTCTGCACCTGGCGCCTCCATGGCGGACCAGAAGATACGATCATTTGTTGTCAGTAGCGATCTGAATCAAACGAGATTTCACCAGGTTTTAGAAGCTTGTGATGGATCACACCTTTCTGTCCCATCCTAAAGCCCCTTCCTTGAAGGCCACATGGGATCACATGCTTGTTAAGTCAAAATCGCCATTTTAAATTCTATTCTTCTTTTTTAATTCTATTCTGCCATTTAGTTCTATTTTTAGTATGTTCAGCTTCTAGTTAAATACTAATACCTTCCGACTCAGTAATATCGATCTGAGTGCGCTATAACCTTTGAGTGCTTTTAGTACTTTGCTTAATCGTGCTCTTCAATCCACTCCAATAAGCTACTCAACTACTCTCTCCCCTTTTCCTCCATCTCTCTCGTACTTTGCCCTCTTTTTGCCCACTCTCTATCATGCCTTTAATCACACGCCTCTATTGATGTCCTTTTTTGTCGTGGTCAACAGAAAACGGGAAAGTGGAACGCGATGCACGTGCGAATTGCGTGGGAAATCTACCACCACCAGGCGAAGCAGAACCCGGACAAGGTGGCCTCGATAAAGACGGCGTCGGAGATGCTGCGACCACCGTCGCACATGTACCCGTCGTCCGCGGCGGCGGCAGCGGCGGCGGCAGCGGCGGCGGCGGCCGGGCTCGTGCGACCGCACGACCTGCCGTCGTCCACCTTTCCACCGGGAGGCCTCCCGGGGCGGCCTGGACCGTACGAGTCCGCCCCGCTGCCCCCGAGCTTCATGGGCTCCCCGGCTAGTCATATAGGTGAGTCCGTCTCCTCCGAACACACGAGAGTCGTGTGTGACTGCTACTACTACTAACCAACACCACTTGTTGTATAGGTGTATCCCCGTTCGGCCGGTACGCGTCACCGTATGGAGGCTCCCCGTTCAGCGGCCTGTCGCCCTTCTCGCGCGACCTTCCCATGGGTTCGCAGATACCAGGCTCCCTGCACGATCCCTGGCGCAGGTAGGTCTATCTCGCATCCGGCCCCGTCATGCGTCACGCGTTATTATATGTATTTTTTGTCTTTCTTTCCCTTTTTCAGTGCGATGCCGCGTAGCGTGAGCGGCGGATACCAACCGGGGCCGACCGCGGGTGGCGGCGGCGGTGGCGGTGGTTCGTGGCCACCGATCAAGCAGGATCCGGGGCTGGCGGCGGCGGCCGAATCGGCGGCGCGCCGCGAAGCGGAAGAGCGCGAGCGGCAGCGGGAGCGAGAGGAGCGTGAGCGGCAGCGGCGTGAGCGTGAGGAGCGCGAGAAGCAGCGGGAGCGCGAGCGCGAGGAGAAACTGCGCAAGGAGCAACAGGAGCGCGAGCGGCAGCGTGAACAGGAGCGGGAGCGCGAACGCAAGGAGAAGGAGCGGCGCGAGATGGAGCGGCGGGAGATGGAGCGCGAACGGATACTGCACCA
This sequence comes from Anopheles cruzii, assembly GCF_943734635.1. Classification (NCBI taxonomy): domain Eukaryota; kingdom Metazoa; phylum Arthropoda; class Insecta; order Diptera; family Culicidae; genus Anopheles; species Anopheles cruzii. The sequence goes on from NC_069143.1 coordinate 8,554,751, forward strand.
GCAGCAGCGCGAATCGAAGGCAGCGGCGGCGGCGGTCGCCGTAGCGGCGGCAGCGGCCGCTTCACTCAAACGGGACCGGTCGCCGCTGCGGAATGGTACCGGCCCGCCCACCGACGGCGTCCACCAGCACCAGCTGGTGGACATCCGGATCAAGGAGGAGCCGCGCAAGGACGAAACGGAGCTGCTGATGCGGAGCCACGCGGCGGCGGCAGCGGCCGCCGCAGCGGCCGCTGCCAGCGAGCCCCGCTATCACCCGTCGATGATGCCGCACCACCCGTACATGACCGGGCGGCTGCCGGCCGCGCACATGCTGCCGGGCGGTCACCTTTCGCGCACGATGCTACCCCCGTCGATGGGGCTGCCGGGACACTTTCCGCCCCCACACGGCAGCTGGGGCCCGGACCCGTTCCGGGATTACCGGTTCGAGTCGCTGCACCACCAGCTCCGCTACAATCCCATGTCGAACCCGATCATGGACGCGTATCGGGCGGAGGAAGCGAAGGCGTCGCTACTGTACGCGGCGCAAACGGCCGTCCACTACCGGGGCAAGGAGCCTAGCCCGGTGCCGCCACCCCATCAACCGCCGCTGCCTTCCCATCACCACCGCCTGCCTTCGGTGGGCGGTGGTGGTGGTGGTGGGGGACCACCAGGGAGCGGCGGTGGTGGTGGCGGCTCTGGACCCAGCACACCACAGCCGCCCGGTGGACGACCCCCGTCGGCAGGCAGTGTCAACAGTGGTAGCGGCGGCGGCGGCGGTGGCGGTGGCAGCGTCAACCACAAATCCTCTCCTGGGTCTGCTCCTGGTGGTGGCGGTGGTGCCTCAGGTGTTGGCGGACCGCCAACGAATGGTGGTGGGAATGCGGGTGGTGGTTCGTCGTCGGGTGCCGGATCGGCGCCCCCGTCGGCCGCTTCCTCGTTGCCCGGGGTTTCGCTGGACATGCACAAGAAGGACGACTCCTCTCAGTCCCGATGATAGTCGGCGGGCCTGCTGACCACCGCTACTAGTGGTGGTGGTGGTGACGATGGCGGTGTTGGTGATGGTGATAACCGATGTGACGGCTATGGTACCGCCCACACCACCACCACCACCACCAATAACGATGGTCAGAACAGCAGAGCTCAGGTGATAGCAGCAGCAATGGGCGGCGCAGTAGGAGGAGAACCAAAGCAGCAGCAGCAACCACCATTGATCGTTATCGTCGATGACGACTGAACCCCTGGACCGCCACTGAGTGCCGCCACTTGCGTGAGAGAGCGACAGAAAGAGAGAAAGAGAGAGAGAGAGACTTGAAAGGGAAAACATTAACAGCCAGAAAACGAAACATTACCAGACCAGAAACCAGACAGAACCAGGAGGAGGTGGTGGTGAAAAGCCTTGCCTACGACGCCGAAGAGTCGTAACAATATTGTAGATACTGTAGAAAAAGAGTAAGTGATACCGCCGCAGAGAAAGGCGCTCTAGGTGGAAAAAAGAAAGAATGAAAGAAAGAAAGAAAGAAAGAAAGAAAGAAAGAAAGAAGGAGAGAAAGAAGGAAAGAAAGAAAAAAAGAAAGAGAGAGAGAGAGAGTGTATGTGTGACATAAGCCGTTTGAAGTGGAATATAGGACTGCCGCATGCGCCCCATCGACAGGATAGCGGCGCGCGCGCGCAGGACGAGCGCAAGCAAGCGGAACGTACGCCGGCTAGAGGAGGCTCAGCTCAGCTTCAGTTGATTGTCTTTTGGTGCACGCGCTCTAGTGCAGCCAAAACATCTCATCGTTATTTTTTTTTGTCTCGGCCTAGTCAACCCTCGTCGCGCGGTGCATTTTTTATGTTCCGGACGCCGAAAGCAGTGGTCCGTTGTGCAACTGACCCCCCCCCCTCCCTCTTTCATCGCCGGTCGGTGACCGCCGCTTCCACTGTCCATCCACACACGTATCCACAGGAACCAACTGCCGAACACCACTTCCCCGATGCCGATTCCGATGACTTTCGCGCACCATCCATCAATATTGTGTGTGCCCGGTCGGGTAACGGACCCTTAAGACTGACCATGGCTCTGTAGACGCGGGGGAGCGGGACTGCTGCAGAAGACGGCAGGGGAGGCTGTGGAGGCCTGACGAATAAGGTGGCGTGTCATACTATACGGCTATGTGTGTGCAGTGCCGTTCATTTGGGGCGTCACTACGTTTCGCGCGGTGTTTCGCCTTCTAATTTAAATGCACCACACACTATCCTTTCGACTTCTCCTTGTTGCGTTAGATACATTTTATATGCTTTTATTAGATCTCATCATTTCTATCATTTTCCAAACAAGCCCTTGCTTATGAATGTCCTTGTTGCACTGTGACGTCAATCGCAATCAAATGACGGAGAGAGGGACGGACGGGGAGAGAGAAAGAAAGAAACATACAAAGAAAGATAGAAAGACAGAAAGAAAGAGAGAAAGAGAGAATGAGAGAGAGAGAGAGAGAAAGAAAGAAAGAAAGAAAGAAAGAAAGAAAGAAAGAAAGAAAGAAAGAAAGAAAGAAAGAAAGAAAGAAAGAGAGAAAGAAAGAAAGAAAGAAAGAAAGAAAGAAAGAAAGAAAGAAAGAAAGAAAGAAAGAAAGAAAGAAAGAAAGAAAGAGAGAAAGAAAGAAAGAAAGAAAGAAAGAAAGAAAGAAAGAAAGAAAGAAAGAAAGAGAAAAAAGAAAGAAAGTAAGAAAGAAAGAAAGTAAGGAAGAAAGAGAGAGATAAACAGAAAAAAAGAAAGAGAGAAAAAAAGAAAGAAAGAAAGATAGCAAAAGAAACCAGAGTCGGTTATCAAGAATAGCGCGTGTGGTTCAAGTTCTTGGGCACAACACTCTATGAAGTGGAGTAGTTTTATCCTCCATTTTCATTTCAATCGTTTTTGAAGCATGGCACACGTCAGATGCGTCATTCTTGTTCGCATATTCGTTCCTTGGTTTTATGTGCGAATCTTCCGTCGCGTTTCCGATTTTATTTTTTGGTTTTTGACACTCTGTCTAAAGTTCTTTTCGGTGTTTCATCACTCACTGGGAAACATCAGCAACAACATACGAACGATACACGGGATCACACTAAGTGCAGTACAATGTTTGAATCACACTTACTTTCCCACAGTCACAACGACAACAGGGACGGCTCGCTTCATCGGTGTAGTGTGATGCAAGGAACATCACACTTCATGCGCAAACTAAACCCGCGGATCACCTTCGATGGTGATCGTGAACCGACAACAATTTAAGCAACAGAGAAGTGCATTTATTTTCGACGAAAGGTCAGCCGAGCAGCGACTGAGCTAGGTTGCATTTGGAAGAGTTTCGTGCATCGAGAGTTGTAGTGTTAGATTTCTTTAGTTCTGTTCATAGACTGACTCGCTACTACTAGGCCTGCGCTTGTTGGGACAGCGGTAAGGGATTCTCGATTTCTCGATGTTTTTTAAATAATTTTTTTGTTTTATTATTTGCTGAACCAAAAAGACCCACTTACACAACACACACACACCTACAAACAGCATCATGAGCATCAACACGCGTTTGTGTCATCAATGGAAAAGAAGCAAATGAATTAAATTAAATTGCAAAAAAAGCGAACATCTCGAGGTAGAGAAAGAAAGCGAGAGGGAGAGTATGGAGGAGTACGGAAAGATTAGAGCCCCCTCGCCCCTCTCCACCCGCCCGTAGCAACGCTTACGTAGATCGGTAAAATGTATAAAATTTATATAAAATATCTAGCAAACACGACGACGTACTGTCGTAAGTATATCCGCTCCGATATCCGGTTTCCTCCGCTACTATATCTAGCTGGTGGCGGAGACCGTTTGGGGTGGAAGTATTACGTAAGATAAGGCAAACGCGACGCGGCGGAGCACCTAGGATGTAAAACGTCAGACGCCCGGAGCGTGCACGACGGCGAACAGTGTTAGAGCCTACCACATTATTGCGGCGGTTTAACGCCATAGGTAAAGAGGAGCGTTTAGAATAATTTAATTCTATTTCGTTTTAATTTTAATCAATTAATATTTATTCCATAGTCAGTTTTATGTATATTAGAATTCTTGTTTTGCCCCGCGGGGCTGAGGTGAGCCCCCGACATTGCTAATGCTGATAAGCCCCGGGAGGGCTAGCGCGGGTGTGTGTAGTGGAGGATAGATAATTTTGGCTCGGCTATCTCACCTCTCCGTTCGGCCAGACAAATCATCGCGAATCAGGAGTGCGATGCATGCAAAACTAATAAAGCAAAGTAGCCAGCAGACTTACCACCCCCTCCCCTCCCACACACATACACCACACACACACACATACACACACACTAGCACAAACATTCAGCAAACATGCGAACACAACTTTTACATAAAAATAAAATAAAAAATATAACCGAATCAATTACACATTATTTGTTTGGTATTTTTGGTTGCCTGTTTGTTGGTTCCTTTTTGTTTACCCCGCAGTTTATTTTTTCTTTCGCGTCTATTCCCGATTTCATCCGCAAACTGATCGGGGTTACGCAGTTGGCTGTCGTTTTGTAGTTCAGTTTATAATTGTGTTACTTATTTCTTGGAGATGTTTTGTTTTTCTTTCCCATTTGATACCCATTTGATTCAGGTCAATCAATTTGTCGCCCGATGGACAGCTTGCAACTTGCCATGTAGACATGCCCCACCACACCCCCCAACCCCTCGTTTGGTTCCTTCAATTTTCTAAAGCCACAAAAATGTGGCCGAGAGACCACAAAAGGTCGACACGGAGTTTAAGTACGAAGAGTGCAGTATTTTATGTATGTTTTGTTTTGTTGTCTGTAGATTCGTTGCCAAATGCTGAAAAGGAAGTGAACCACAAACTTGTTTGCTTGGTTTTTGCGTAAATTGCTGCGCTTAATTGCCATCGATTTCTGTGAATCCTCGATTCTCCTTTCAATCCGTCTTTCGGCCACATTAGTTTTTCGTTTCCGGAACGAGTCCCGAAAAGGGGTGGAACAAATGCTGATGAACCACACCAACGCTTTGGTTTGGTTGGGCGCGTGGTGCTGAACACACATCGACGTCCGTTCTAGAACTTACAGGAACCCCACCCCCCGGAAAGACGTCGGATTGGGGCGTCCGTTACCAAATGTGAACAGGGGACGAGGCAAAAAGACATACAATGTGTCCTAAAATGAACATACACGCACAGCGCTAACAAAAGAAGGACAGGACACACAGGACACACAGTATGCAAGGCAATTGGAAGAGACGGAAAAAAAGGAAAGGGCATGGGGAGGAAGTGGTATATATGAGCATCGGCAATCCAAAAGTGATCAAAAGGCGCCTTTCGCTTCAAGCGGATGTCCCACGGCATCGAGAAATAACGGGTCGCACGGCGTCTCGTCCGAAAGGTAACTCGGTACTGTTGAGTCAACCATGCAACGCAGGTGGGCGCAAGCAATGAAACCAAACCAAGTAAAACGAAAAGCAAATAAAAGTTTTAATGACGAAACACGAACATATAGTAGTTGTAGCTGTAAACCAGTAGAGCGAAAGCATCGAAGTAAAAAAAAATATTATCCACAAGTGGGTATGCGGCAGAGATTGTGTGTGAATATAGTAGAAAACAAAGATAAGGAATATAAACACAAACACTGGTGCAAAACCGAAGCTAAATAGTATAAGTAGGAGCGAGATTAAATTTTGAGAATCGCGAATATTGATAAGAACGAGCGGGCAGGAGCCAAAACAGTTCGCGGACCCCCGCCCTCCCGAAAGCAGATAAACAGAGGTCCACAAACTCGCGACAGAGACCGCGACAACCGAGAGTAGCATAAATTTGGCCATTAAAAGCCAATCCGCTGGCAAGATGGCCAAAGAAGAGAAATAGAGTAAAAAGGGACTAATAGGAACGCAACCGGCACGCATTGCTTTGCATTGAAAACATGGGCTGGGCAAAACAGTACTGAAAACTGATAGCTATCTAACACGAATGGCGCCAAGCAGTGTTTGATTGGCAAAGTCAAAATGATATGCTGGGTTCCGGTGGTGTTACTTCCGTTTCATGCGGCGGAAACGGAAGAGGCTAACCGTGTCAGCATCAGCAGAAGAGAGTACGAACAAAAGGGTTCACGAGGAACATAAGAATGCGGTGGTGCGAATAAGAAAGGCGGAGCTGCCTCGCGTGGTGAGGAACAGCTACAAATTGAACTTTGTTTAAAGCACAAAAGCGAAGGAGAAAGTAAAAGTACAGAGAAATCTAAGAAATAAAGTAATTTAGTAAGTTGCCCGAAGGTAGGTGAAAGGTGATCGAAAACATATGCGATAACGCAACCGGGCGATACGGTCTCGGGAATTCTAAGGATACACACACTGTACTTGATAACTAATTTGTTGCCCAAAACGAACTATTCTATCCAACCATCCTCTCTGTGCCCTTCCAAAACATTCACAAGGAGCAAAATGTTTCTGGTGGTGGTGGCAGCGCCGCAAATAACATGCAAAGTAAAAATAGATTACAAAACAAAACGGTAAACTAGAGATGTGTGCTTGCAAACGGCTGCTTGATGTTGAGGAACAGACAGACCTCTGGAATATAACACAGTACAGCAGGATTCAAAAAAAGCCGCGGCCACCACGGCGGCGCACAGAAGTTAGAGGTATGTGCAACTTGGTAAGAGAGATATGGATTAGGAACATTAAGATTAAAGGATATCGTCAACATTACACAAACACCCATAACACACACATAGAACGTAGAGTACGAAAACAGAACGAAAAAATACTTGAAAATTATATCAAAACTGGAGCATTAAAACAATGTGCGTTTTATTTTCATTACGTTACGTTACAGGACTTCATTGTTCTATGAACGAGGTTTAAGAAAACACAGCTTCCTAGAGGTCATCGGTCGGGATTTGGGGAAGCTCATGTTCAGTTCTGTTGTTCGCACACAACACGATCATGCTGTGTTCCCGCCAACGCGACAAGCTGTTCAAATTAAAATATGTTAAATCATTCATTTTATGTACATGAATGTGAATGTGTATGGTTGAAACCAACAGTCGCCGCCAACCCTGCACACAAGTTGTACAATTGTTGTGCATTGCCCGATCAACTCGTGATATCGAAGCACACATGCAGCAGGTACAGCAGCGCAACATTAAATTCAAGACGTTTTCTTTTCTCTTTCGAAAACGAACTCCGAGACGATGAGAACATATTTGATACTTCACTCTTTTCGCGGGTTTTACAATGAATGTTTTGTATTTCAGCGCACTTTCAAATTTTTAACTTAACTTTGTCTGCACTCTGTGAAAATTGGTACGAAAACAAAAAAAACTGACGTAGCACGAGTGTTTGATTGCCCACCATTGTTTGCTGCTGCTGCTACTGTTGCTGTGTTGTATTGTTGGTTTTGTTTGCATGCTGCCACCGGTTGGGGGTTTGATTTAAAAGAAGTATCCCAGAATTTTGCCTCCGAGATGCTTGCGCCTCGCTTCTTCATGGTCCATGATACCGCCGCTGGTGGTGAGCACCACGTATCTGCAATAAAATTGTAACATTATGTATGTGAGCAACAACAAACTAAAATCGACACAAAAAGGGCATTCGCTAATGGCTAGTTAGTGTTGCTAGTTGCTGAACGATTGTTTCCAAACCGCTGAAACGACAGGGTGTGATGGGATATCACCGAGTCATGATTAAAGGTGGAAAACCGAATGGTTTAGTATCGCCTCCTAAACATTCGTCGCCGAACTCATCGAATTGGAGCGCAGCGACAGATACGGAAGAAGGCTAAACGCGCGCTGAAATTAGAGTTGCACACTTACCCAAACTGACGCGAGGGAAGCAAATCGTTGGTCCACCGTTCGACATCGTTCAGCTTGACGTCGAAGCGCGGCGAAATGATGCCGGCCTTGTTGAGGCGTCCGGTTAGGTTCACCACCACCTTGCCGCTACGGTGGTCGTCGACGACCTCGAACTCTCCGATGTATCCGTGCTTCATCATCACGGTGAGAAACTTGATAACGACCTTCGAATTCGGCCGGATTAGCACCTGGCGCTTGCCGCGCTTCTCTGCGTTGTTGATGCACTTCAGTGCATCGGCCAGCACACTGATACGAACCATCGTGTTGGGACGTTTTCCTACGGTCTACGGTCTGTGAGAGAAGCGAAGCGAAGGAAGAAAGTCGTACGGTATCAACAGTTAATCTGAGCTGTGTGTACACGGTATTCGCGACGAGTATGAGCAAGAAACATTTTCTCTGAAGGCAGTGGGGCAAGACCGCACTCTTCAACAAAAGTTTGGGTGGGAATATTTGTCAACAGCACGTTCAACAATGGAATGGACGTGGAAAAGCGTAACCTAGTTGCCCATGCCAATAGTTAACCAATCATTCGAATTTAATTACTTTGCCTGTGTCACGTAAACACACCGTACGCCGGCGACGAGCGGGTCCTAAAAGAACAGGAAGTCTCTCAAACGCCGCACAGTTGGCAGCACGCTGACGTTACCGTCGTTATATATTTTTGACAACTGTAAATAACGTGTAAATGTGCATCTTGAAGCACCAGCGAGAAGCGGAAACGATACTAGTTTGCTATAATTTTTGTTTCAAATTTTCAGCGTTGCTTCCAATGTAAAGCTTGCCACTTTGTGTGTATAGCAATAACAAACATTTTCCCACTGGCAGACCTTGCATAGAAAGTCTTCGAAATTCCAACATCTCATTAGCATTACGACGGGCATTTTTCTCCAAAAAACATGCGATGTTTTTTTCGATGTTTTTCGCACGATTTGGGTCAATATATTGCGATAACGTAACGTCAACGGTTAAAAAACGCTGGACAGATAACGCTAACGCTTCGGCACCACTACAGACACACCGTGGGATCTGCTCGATTCATAGAAAAACCAGCTAATCGACAACGAAAACGGTCAAAGAGAATGAACGAAAAAACTAAAGCCACGGTTCACGTCATTGGTGCCAAGACGAGAACCAAATTCGTTTGTCGCATCAAGTTCGAACGATAGGTACGTCTCGAACAGCTGATTTCGTTCAAAACACATAACGAACGTAAACAACGGTCTTCGGCGAGCAGTTGACAGAGGCACTCCAAAAGTGAGTGACTGCTCGATTCGACCGCCGGGCGTTCCAAATGTACCATATAATTCAATCGTAAGGATTGTTGAATGCTCATATCGCTACACCTTGACTATAGACAGTGCGGCAGATCGCCTGGCCGTGGCCTTTTACATATAGATAAAATCTCATTAATAACGAAAACAAGAATGAAGAAGAATATTGATGAACAATCGGTTTCCTGTTCCTTCGGTCTTTCATCGTGCTGCGGGAGTAACGGTGCGACATCGGGAGGATTTGTTTTGGCTTGAGACAACAATTAAAAAAACAACAGCATCTCCAGCCCGTCACGGGATACAGGCAAAGTGCGCCTAAGCGAGGTCCTAGCAAGCAACGCTCTTTATGAGCTCTGTGTTGTGGTGAATTGATTCGTTGTATCGTATCGTAATTTGCTAATCAGGGGGTAGTGTCGCTGTAAAACGTGTGTTCCCCTGTTTGCTTTTCTGAAAAATATAACTATAAGTGTAAAGCAAAGTTTGAAACCGCTACAGGCTTGAAGCTTCGATACATCCTCATATCAAGCAGCGCAGCTTTGCTACACCTACCAATCGAGGAAGGCGCTGCTTACTCGAAACGAAATCAGGTTCAGACCAGGCCGTGCAGCTTGACACACGTAACGAGTTGCCGCACACAATATTGGGCATAGCGCGGAACGTAGTCAAACTCACCCGGATGTCGAATCCGTCGAATAATGAAATGTGTGTTTCCGACGACGGAGTACCACCGCAAACGGCCGCCTCCGCTTCCGGGAACGGGCACTTCATAGTGAATGAATATGCTGGCGATGGAGAGGGTGAAATACTGGAAGGGTTCCTCTGCCCGATTTGCAAGAGCGATCTGCAAACCCCCGAGCGGCTGACCGTGCATGTCGAACAGGAGCACGCAGAAGAGCAGGATCTACTCAAGTCGCTGCGGGAAATTTTCAGTTTCGCTAAGAAAAAGATTCTCAATCTCGACGACACCGCTAACGACCTGATGGCCAAGGGATTGGACACTGTCGGGCGACAACCTGAGGGACCGGCCGTCAATCCGCTGCTGCAGCCGGGTGGTCAGACTGTTGGCTGTGAGTGCGACCACTTGGCCTACTTTAAGGCAGTTCGCAAACCTCGCCTGGAGCGGTACGCCTCGGAAACGAACAAACTCATCATTCGACTGGACAAGCTACTGGCCGGTTGCCCAACCGAGCCGGACCAGAAGAAACGGCACGAGCAGAGCAAGGTTCCGTGGGTTGATGGAAAACTGGTGAAGCTGTGCCCGAGCTGCGCGAAAGGGTTCGGCATCACGCGCCGCCAGCATCACTGTCGCGTTTGCGGTTCAGTGATGTGCGACGGGTGTTCGCGTTACCTAAACTTCGAGGAGGCTTGGAGCATTGTGCAACCGAGATCCAGCCCACCGGGGACCGGTGAGCCGGGAACCGAAAGAGGTACCGCTGACATCGCGGCTCGCCACGAAGGACACAACTTTCGCGTGTGTGAACACTGTCTGCATTTGCTGATGAATCGCATGGAAATGCAGGACTCGCTCCTGGACCGGCCACCAATCACGAAGCTGTACGAACGGCTGCGTCAGGAGCGTCACGATATCGACCCGAAAATACCGATGTACTATCGGGTTCTCGAGAGCCTCTACGAAGGGAACGTTGTCTATCGGCTGTCGGATGCATCGGCGCTAAGGGAGCAGATTGGCCGTACTGCCGAGCGGCTTGATAACATTAGCAAAACACTGCTTGCCCTACCGTTCGCGACCGGAAGCAGAGAAGAGGCTCTAAAGAAGGCGATCCGCTTGGCGAACATTTCATACATCAAGGAGCGCATGCTCTCGATACCGTCGCTGCCGGTCGAGGAAGAGATCAAGCGCATCCAGCAGCGGAAGCGCCAAGAGACGGCCCGCAGACTCGAACAGGAGCGATTGCTGGCACTGGAAGCTTACGAGCGATACGAACTGGCTTCCGGACTTGGCGAATCGGGCTCAACCGTAACGTACAATGGTAGCTCCAGTTCCAGCACGGCCTCAACTGCTGAAATGACGAACGGACGGTACGGCGCGACCGTTTCGACGATGGACAATTGGAGTGGCACGCAGGTCGACATCGCTTCCGGAAACTCGAGCTCCGATCCACTGATCGATCAGATCAACGTTGTGAAGGGCTACATCCGGCAGGCACGGGAAGCGATGCGCTTCGAGGAGGTGGCCACCCTCGAACGCAACCTGAGCGAGCTTACCCAAGAATTCTACCAGCGACAACGTCCGACGTCAGATCCATAAGCGTGTAACAGCCGAATGGACGGTGGTTTCGCGGCGAACAATACAGCGAACTTTCGAACAACCAAACAGGTCGTGCCAGTCTGCTTCATGAACGTTCTTTTGTTCTACCATGTGCGAGCGAACAGTATTAAAAGACGGAAATGTTTTGAATCGATCGACTACATCAATTTTATTAAACCAAAAAACAGTTTGTTCGAGAGAAAGAAATGTTCCACATTTATCAACCTAGCAGAGGTTAAGCGATAACTTAACGATTTTTTAACATACATCAATGCCTTACAGGCATTTTTACACACACATATACGTTCAGCGTATACAAGTTCACTCGTGGGGATTAGGTTCGTCATTCCGGTAACACGTTAGTCGCTTGAACGTGGCGCGGTCGAGGTCCGCAGTGAATTTGTGTGCTTTGCTTTTGGTAGCCAACATCTTATAGGCCATGTTTTTCGATCAGTTGCTGAACTTTGTCGACGTATGCCTGCTTGGCCGCCTCCTGCGGGGTGTCCTTTCGCTTGTTCCAGGCTTCCCACTTCGACTTCCCCTTAAAGTCAAGCAGACCCGGCTTCTCGGTATTGCAATCGCCCACGGTCGCCTGCTTGTAGAGCCCGTAGATCTCCAACAGATCCGCGTCGGAGGGCGTCGATTTGAGCACCTTTACATTCTCCACGGCTTTATCGAAATTCTGTCATAGCAAGGTGATGTCCGAGACGATTAGGTTATGGTTCAGTTTAAGGACACAGGTCTTTCGCTTGATTGACAAGACAGTGCTCCGATCTTACCTCCTGCAGCGACATTTTAAAGTGCTTTTCTTCGTCTCACTAAACGAAATCTCAAAATTGGATACCCTCTGCACTACTCAGCAGCATGCACGTTGGGAGTTCTGAAAACGCTGCAAAAACGCGTTGCACGGGATGCGGACACCGCGAGTAGAGTGACAGAGTCGGCTTGTTGTCGGCTAAACAGTCAATCACACTGGAACGCATCTGTCATTTAACGGGCGATGAAAATCATCGAACACATCGCGCGGCAGTGAAACTTCTTTCTCGCAAGAAACATTCGGTGTTTTCTACGAAAAATCGTGATGATCTTCTCGAAATTTTGCTCAAACCTTTCTCTAAGTTCTGTTAGATGGGAGTGAAAAAAAGAGTCTTCTTACTACTGGAACCGTAGTTCCCTTTGCCCTTCTCAGAGGTCTGCTTATTCACAGCCTCGTGTATGGGGGAAAGTCACTAGTTTCCTACCCTTAATGTTTAGATCCCTTTTCATGTCTTGTTAATGAAAGGTTAGTTCCTCTCTGGAGCCACCATTTGTTGCTAGACGTTCCGCAAATATGAACCCGCGAAGGAAGGACCTCCTCGCTGAGATGTCATGACCTGCCAAACGCTTTGTTTATATTTACGACCGTTAATTAACGTTATCGACGTTTCTGTTTTCTCCAGGATACAGATAGCACTAAGTGACTACAGATGCGGTTTACAATCGGATGCAGAAGGCACATTAATAATTTAGGTTTTTTTTTAATTGGGCAAGGTTTGTCTCACTATTGGGTCTGTTCTACTGCAGATTGGTACTGCCACTACAATTTGTCCTCCCGTACCGGTACACCGGCGGGTCTCAATGGACTCGAACATGAAAAACCAAATAAACGAACATTAAAAAGGGGGCTCCCTAAACACAAAATCTACGTTAATTTCAGCAAAAGTCGGATAGTTTTCAAGTTGTTTGAGCCAAGTTCAACTGTTGCGAATTTTGCCATGTCTCCCCAACGAGAAGCGAGAAGGGACGCCGATCGGATATGTCACCAGGAAATCCGATCATATGAAACACCGGGTAATCGCGAAATGAGAATGAAGCGAGGCATGGCACGTGAATGAGGAAAAGGGGCCCGGGAACAACTAGTAGTCAATGAATGTGTATAAATTATTGCAAAGGAATTTCAAAATATTGCATGTACATGTTATTTATTTGATTTTAGAAAATTAGTTTTATTTCAAATTTATTTTTCATCTTTCGAACGGAACGAACAAACGACAAGCGTCTTTGTCAATTGTATTGACATTTATTTTTCAATCATCAATTCACAATTCTGGCACAATTTGTATGAACTCGATTTTCCTTTAAAAGGGCAATGCAAGTGTATTGCACATATGGCGATGTTCGACATGCTACTCAAGCTCTTCATACCATGCTTTCCTGCGTTTAAATATGAGTTTGGGCTACATTTATTGTCAAGTGGCCTTACAAACTAGTAAATGCAATATTGGAACGTTGGTGGTGGAATGCAGTTGAATGGTTTACCGTTGTAGAGCTGCACACCACAGTTACTTAGAGCCAAGCAGTAGCAGACTAGGGTTCTCCAGGTATTGCTTCCAGAGATTCGAAAAGCTAGCCATGGTAACACCGTCGATAATGCGATGATCCGCTGTCCAACTGACCACCATGATGTGAGCCGGTGTCACGTTACCGGCCGCATCAAATCGCGGCAGAACCCGTGTTTTGCCAAGTCCACCAATCGCAACCTGAGGCGTGATGACAACCGGATGTGTGTAGGTGCCACCGATCTGTAGAAAAAGAAAATTTATGGTATTTTTTTATTGTAATGTGCAACTACACAAAGCAAAATTGCATTATTGCAAAGCCACTTACGATTCCGATGTTGGATAAGGCAAAAGTTCCGTTAGCAAAATCGTTCGGTGTGAGTGCCCCTTTAGCACCTCGCTCCTGCAGTGCGTTAAGCTCGGTTGCGATCTGCAGTATCGATTTTTGCTCAACATTCTTTACGTTCGGCACTACAAGCCCTTGCGGCGTCTGCATGGCCACGCTGATGTTGTGGTAAGCTTTGTAGACAATACTTTCGCTCGATTCAACGTACGAACTGTTCAGGATTGGAAACTGGCGGAGCGCCACTGAAGCAGCCTTCAGAAAGAATGGCATGTATGTCAGCTTCGTTCCATTGCGGGCCGCCTCACCCTTGAGCTGCTCCCGCACCGCCACCAGACTGGTCAGATCCACTTCGTCACAGTAGGCGAAGTGAGGTATTTGCTATCATAAGAAAACAGATTCTCGTTATAAATGCTGGAGCATAGAGCAAACGTGCTTACCAGCGCTTTGGTCATCATTTTCGCCATAGCTCGACCCACTCCATTCAATGGTACCACCGTTTCTGCCTCCTTCGCGTCAGTAGGCCTGGGGATAATTTGACTTACTACCGGAGAGGAAGGCTGCACTAGGGTCGGATGTGGTTTAACGGTTCCCTCTGGAATGAGCTGCAGGTACTCAAGTAGATCACCCTTCAGTACGCGTCCGTTGCGCCCGGATGCCTGCACCTTTGCTAAATCGACTTTATTCTCCATGGCGATTCGGCGCACGGCTGGCGTTGCCAGCAGTTTCGCAGGGTTGGGATTTGAGCTGCTCGTACTGCTTGTTGATTGATCTGTGGCCGATGCTTTCGATGCTTTCGATGCGGCAACACCTTCATCGTCGGAGCTGCTGTCAGATTCATCATCCTTCTCTACCTCGAAATCGAGCAACGGTTTTCCGACCAGTGCGATGCTATCAACGTCATGGTGTAACTTTGAGATTTTACCATCGTATCGACTGGTTATCGTTACCGACGCCTTGTCGCTCTGCACCTCGCACAGTTTGTCGAACTGCTCAACCGTGTCGCCCACCTTGACGTACCACTCCTTTACCGTTACCTCCCGAATACCCTCTCCGATGTCGGACAGCTGAAACGAGACAAGCCGTTGCAGCATGGCGGTGGTGTGAAATGCACCACGGGACCGCCACGGTGTCTGCGTGGACCCCCAGAACAGATGAATGAAAATATAAATATTATATAAACATCGCTAGAGGGAGGGATGCATGGAAACAACGTTCTTTTGACAACGCCAGGTCTTCGCGTCACAAGTGGCGCAACATATTAAACCCTTCTGAGTGTGCGTTCAATGACGATCGTTTCGGTATTCGACATGAAACACCCAGCACGCACATGTTCGCCGCAAACAGTATCGGCGATCTCCGCGTGATACGCTCAACAACTCCACCTTGTCCGAAGGCATGGCATGGCATGGCAGATTTGTTGTTCAACGGTTTTCAAGAACGTTTGAAGAAATTAAATATGCGAGGCGCACACTTCTCTGATATTCGCGCACACTTAGGTACACCTCTTCCGTTGCTGATTGTGGTGGTTCCGTTGAATGTGTCGCATATTACGTAACAGAATCGACTACATAGGGCACCCGTTTCCACCCGAGCTAAAACCGAACTCCACGTCATACCATCACGGACACTTCGACCGTAGCTTAGATTTAACGTAATGGCATGATTGTTACTTACGACTCGTCGCCGTTGCGCAGGGCAAAGTAGGAGCTTTCGCACGGAGGACCATCCGTGGTGACGAAGAATGAGTCCGGCCATGGTTGGTTGTTGCGCTTCAGGTGTAGCTTTCAAGCCAGGATGTTAATGCGCTTGCGCTCCTCTGGACTGACCGAACCGCACCGTGGTGCTACTTACTTTGTAGAACACTTTCCCGGTACCTTTCAATGCCCACAGCGTATATCACTTTCACTCTGTTTCTTCGCCGTTGTCGTTATCAGTGCCACTGTCACTCTCGACAGAACGACTGCGTCAGCTATTTCAATTACGGGCTTAACATAAGATCACTATAGGACAGGTTGAGCCAAGAGATTTTCGGTGTTGGCCCAGTTCGCTTGCTTCAAGACTGTTTCCGTGATCCGAACAAAAGGGCGGTTATGGCTTATTCATTGCTGATTGCTAATGTACCGTAATCATCATTTCCAGATTTCATTGATCTACGAACGAACGGTTATTTTTACCTATCGCCTTTTTCGGCCGTTTATGTATAACAATAGCTTTCAATCTACTCGAAACCACGGGGATGGCTTTGCAGTATTCTTGGTGATGGTGCATTTGTTCACATCTCGAAACAGTTCTTGGAATTGGTTACATAATGAACCTGGCACCGGCCGAAAATCTCTTGTTGCAACCTGTAATATAGTGATCTTAGCTTAACTTAATTGTGAGCGAACCAAGGTTAACGAAGCATACCTACATTATTTTGGTTTTGTTGTTCTCCTTTTCTTCGGCGTAACACATACAGCTACAAAATGACGCCTGAAAATGTTGTCACTACATATATCCCCCCCTCTTTAGCTGACAAAGGGTTTATATAGCAACGAACCGCAAAAAAAAATATCGCTTTTATTTGAAGAAAAAACCGATCTGGTATGATCTAAAGGTACAAGGCAAATCTTTCGACAGTTTGAAGGGTAGAAGAGCATAACCATGCACCTGTCAACGGATTTCATTCAAGAGTCCGTGATTGAGTGGGTCTTGAAGTGCGGCTCATTGCTGTTGCAAATCAAATCAGATGGTTTTTATTTATACTTTGGTGCGAGTTTGCGCAATTTAGCTGCAAGACCTTCGTTCGTTGATTGAAGGTTTTTGTCGATTTAAGAGAAATCTGTAGGCCGGTTAACGTATTTGTAGCGGAAGGGGCCTTCGGGCCGAACTGAATCAATTCAACACCGCGTGCGAGCTCCGACGCTACTCCAGAAAGAAAAACAACAAACTAGATTCCAGACAACCCGAGAGGACATCCAGCGAGCATTTATTCTCGGAGATCGCAACAATGGCACACGTAGTTATTGGTAGGTAGCTCTCCGCGCGAAATAGCTAAGGACAGTCTATTGGAAGGTTGCGAAAACAAAACGCAACACAGCCGGAACGTTCTGGTGGTGCAACAACACAGCGTTCCCAGTTGTGACATGTGTGCACACATTGTCCGAAAAGAATGTTGCATAACGGTACGGAATGGTTGGTCGGGCATTTATGTTTCTTATGTTGGTTCCTCTTTTCCGAAACTTTGAAGGCGGCGGAACTGGTTTTATTGGCCGCCGGTTGGCAAAAACCCTGCTAGCAGAAGGCTGCGAAGTTACAACCATCTCGCGCATGCCTGGTGTTAACCACATCAGCTGGCACAAGCTGGAGAAAGACGGTCTGCCGGATGGTACGACGGCCGTGGTCAACTTGGCAGGTCAGAACGTGCTCGATCCGACACGCCGGTGGACGCCTGGCTTCAAGCAGAACGTGTGGAACTCACGCATTAACACAACGGCCGCCTGTGCCCGGGCTATCGAGCGGGCCACGATTAAGCCAAGCGTTTTCGTCAACATCTCTGGCGTTAGCCATTACGCAAGCGGCACCCATAAGCACACTGAGGCGTCCAAGGTTTCGGAGTACGATTTTATGTCGCGCCTCTGCATCGAATGGGAAAAAGCGGCTGAACTCTCCGATAACTCCATCTGCCGCGTCGTACGCATCCGGAGCGGGGTAGTGCTCGGCCGAGACGGAGGCATGATTCGGTCGCTCATCGTGCCCTTCTGGTTTGGCCTAGGGGGGCCCATTGGTGATGGGAGCCACGATTTACCCTGGATTCATGTGCAGGACATCTGTAAGCTGATATTTTTCGCAATTGAGAAGCCGGAAGTGAACGGCGTACTGAACGGTGTCGCACCTCACCTAGTCACGAATGCAGACTTCACGAAAGCGTTTTCTTCTGCCTTGTTTCGGCCTGCCTTCTTTCCGCTACCGCTTTTCGCGGTCAATCTGATCTTTGGCCAAGAACGTGCTGTGCTGCTGACGAACGGGTCCAAAGTTATACCGCAGCGTGCCCTAGAATATGGATTCCGCTTTCAGTATCCGGATCTGCAGTCCGCTTGCAAAGAAGTGGCCCACCTATTCTAGACTTCGCAACGCGTTCGACAATTCACAAAGCCACACGAATTCTCAACCGACCGTCAGCCATTTATCACTTTTCTGGATTCATTTTATTTTTAGCCATTCACGGAATGATTCTCCTTACGATAAACAGGAGGGTGCAGTGCATGCCACCCTTAACTTATTGCTGTGCTGCATGTTTTTACGCAACCTCACCGAAGATTGTTTTGGCCTCCACTAATAAACATCGGAGACTGAATTTAGATAAGTAGTTTGTGATATGAAACCTAAAATTTAGTTTAATAAAATAGACTGAATGTATGTAGTTGCTGTTGTTTTGCTACGTCGTGTAGGTTTTATTTCGGCGCGAAAATTAGTGTCACTCCTCGGCCCCCCGCTGAACCGCCTTTGACGCTCGTCGTTTTCACGCAGCTGCCCTGGGTTCCTCCTGGGTTGGCGCGGGACCCCGACAACTCCTCGATCCTCCTCACTCCTCGATCTCTAGCTGCACCGTAAAAAACGATTTTTCGGTCAACAATAGAATTGCTTCGTTTTCACAGCAAATGCCTATAATTTCGCTCCCATCATCCAGACTAACAAGATGCTGCTGTCCTATCGAAACTTGTGGCCCATTACGTTGCCGCAGCTGGCTGCTCCCGTGATGACTACTTCTGTAGATAAACAGCAACCGCTCGGATTCACAAATGACTGCATACCGTAGGTCCGGTGCACAAGCAAGATACTTTTGCCGCCGCTTAGACGCTTGCACATAGCCGAATGCTTGCAGTGTACCCTCGTGCAGCAGATTCCATTCATCGCCTTCCACCGTCCAACCGGTGGTTGGCGGTGCCTGCGGTTGCCACAGCAAAGCGTCAACGTCATAGCGTAGTACGAGGGCTTCCGGTGCGGCGGGGCGCATGCGAACGGAAAACAAGGGAGGTCCGGTACCGAGAGAAACGCGGTTCGTTACACGGCATGTGTCACGGGCGATGCGCTCTAGGGTAAAGTATTGCTCTTCCCCGTCTGCTTCGCCAAAATCGCACTCCTCCAACGGAGTGTCGAGATTAGGTGCGAGGTTGTTGGAAAGCGAATCACGTGATGTTTCTACTGTTCCATCTAGGCACGGGCTCTCGCTCTCCGGCACGTTTTCTTCTGGGCTAGCGGCGAAAAGAGATGGCCATATTACACCGGTCAACGCCTTCCGGAACGTGATCTGCAAACCTCGTTGATCCGACGTCCAGCTGGTGGTGTTCGAATCGATTTGCCCGAAAAGCTTCGAGACGTCCAGAACACTCTTTGCGTTTGCCGTAACGTAGAAGTTGGGATTGCGCACCACCTCATATTGGACTCCGGCTCGCTTTATGAAGTGCACATTGATATCATCGATTGTTTGGTTCCAGTTGAAAGGAAACTGATCCGGTTCCACCGTTTCCTGCTGTGTGTGATTAGCGTCAGGTGTTACTGGATCCATTGTAACGAGCGGATTTGTTGAATCATAGGTAAATTGGAAGGATTTATCACTTGCCACCAGCAGTCCTGTTCCTCGGTAGTCAAGTGTGCAGTAGCGAGGGAATCCGCCGCCTCGCAACACACATGAAACACTTGACTCCCACGCTGTGGTACGTCGGGTTGGCTCCACCGATCCCTCCTGCCGTTGATCGAGCCTAAACCAAAACAGTACCGGTTCGAACGAATGCTCTAGGTTCTGCTGCACCTGCAAGGCGATAGCGTGGATCTGCGGTTGACCGTTATCGGCATAGGCAAGTTGTGCATCAAGCAGTATACTTCCTCCAATCGGAAGGTGCGAAGTGTCGCCTTGCTCCGGAAGGACACTTTCCGCTTTCCACTTCGACCCAGTTGTCCGGTCTCCCGTGTCCAGCACGTGTATCATTCCCTTCCCATCGGCCAGCAAACCGATCCGCTCCGAGATGAATACCAGCGAGCAGTTGTACGGGCTTGCGGCGTCTTCAGCAGCATTATCGGTAAGAAGAAAACAAAGCTTGTACACATGGCTCAGTGGTTTGATGCGCCCACATCGGGGCTCATACTGTACGCGCTGAACAAGTCCGGCAACATCAACGAAGTAGCAGTGTCCAGAGTTCCATGGGTCGCGTACGAGATGATTGTGCAAACCGAAAAGCCGGGCGTGATGATATGAATACTGGTGTTTGTTTGGATGCGTCCTGTGTGCCTGGCGTAGGGTGGGCAGCTCAGTGCGAAGCACTGGAATCGTATCGAGCGACACTTTGTACCCATCAAAGTTGGATTTCAACAACTTTCGGTCCGGACGTAACTCGGTCTGCCGCATTTTTACTGATTTGCAGCGATGCGGCTATATCACTTGTTTGCCGATGTCAATGAGATTAGGAAACGCACTCCGAGAAATCCAAAAACAAGAACGTCAGCCCAGTTTTTTTGGTTAAGTAAAGACAGCTCCATCCATTTAATTTGACAGCTGCGGTCTGGCGGCGATGGCTCGCTTGTGTGTGTGTGTTTCGTACCGCTCGCTCAGAGCTTTCATGTAAACCAGCTCGTTTGTTCCGGGAGCTTTCTGTAGTTCTTGCTGTGGTGTGGTAGCTCGAACCACATTTTCAACACCATACGCTCTGTGAGCTTTCTCTGATGGTACGGGGTACCCGATCGCTTCGAAATTTCGAGCAGGTCACGGGTACATTTTCTCTTTTTTGTCGTGCTGGTTTTTCCATGATGTTTTGCAAAGGTTTCTGCGGGTATTTCGGGGATACTACCTACCTGCGCGAGCAGTAATAGAAACGATTACTTACTTATCGTTCTTCAGTTGCTGATGAGTGTCGAGAGTGTCGTGCCGTACCTGGATAAATTTAAGACAGAGACAAACCAACGCATCGCCGAACACGGTCCCGCTACTACGTGCACGGTTTTCGCGATACATATATTTGAGAGTAAATGCTTTTATGCTGTTGGCTGATTTTCATTGAACCGAATAAAACCGTAATGGTCTTTTCTCTATCGCTCTGCACGTGCCGGTGCCGGAGCAACACGAACAACGGATAACAGATACGCGTCACAACTCCTCGAGCTCTATGTCCAGCTCGCTGCCGTAATCGCAGCCATCGTCCAGGAAGTCGGTACCGCCCGGTACGACGCTACGCTCACCGTAGAGCTGCTCGAGGTAGTCGTAGAATTCGCTGTACATCCGGAACAGGGAGCGCATGAGTCAGATAAGTAGCACGATGAACACGAGCACGAACGCTATCGACGGCACGATGCCGAGCCGGGTGGCACTGCTGCCCCACCCGCACTCCAGGTCCTTTTTCAGCACCTCGAGCAGCAGGTCCTGGTTCTTGTTGCTGCAGCGGGCCTCGCGCAGCTCGTTAGCCGACCGGTCACAGTCGGCGTCACGGGTGTAGTACGGCAGTAGGGCGTGCTTGAAGTAGCTCGCCATTCGAGCCTCGGTCCAAGGCTGCGCGGGGCACAGGTATTGGCGGCGCTTGCGCTGCCAGAACTCGATCCACCTGCAAAAAGGCAACGCACGCCCATGGTGGTGGTGTGATCGATCGGAATACGGCGCTACAAAGGCAGAGGACAGTTGTTTACCCGATCTCGCAGTCACAGCTCAGCGCAGCGCCACTCAGGTGCAGATCGGTCAGAAAGACGTGCTCCGGCAGCGCTAGGTAGCGGGCGGTGTTCGGATTCGGTACGTGCTGCAGCAGGCTGTTGTCGCTGTCGATCGACACCGTCACGTTGCGCACCTGTCGGCCGAGGTTGCGGAAGAGGTTGGCCGGCAGTGCAACTACTGAGGTGTTGTGCAGGCGAAATAGCAGCGCCGCCGTCTGGACGCCCTTCAGCATGGCGTCGGACAGCTGGGTGAAGCCGCCCCCGCCCACGGTGATGGCCTGCAGCTTGCGGGGCAGCGTGCCGTCCAGCTCGCGGCGCAAGTCGGTGGCTATGGCGGCGCCGCCGGAGGGCTTGACGAGCTTCGGGGCCGGGCCAGGCGCAGCGCCTCCGAAGCTGGACGCGATGCCCGATGCAGACGATGGTTGGGGCTTTTGCGCCTCGATCCACAACTCGCGTAGGTTGTTGGCGTTCTCCAGTATGCGCGGAACGTTGAAGTTGGGCAGCGACGGGTACGGGGATATGCGCAAAGCACGCAGCTGATGCAGTTTGTTCAGCACCCCCGTCTGTTCCGGTACCGAGAAGCAGAGGAAGAAGCAGAATAAAGTGTGTGTTCGACCAGCTCGACAGTTAGCTCTGCAGGGAATGTAGTACCTCGATCAGGTGAAGGTTAAGGTTGGCGATATTCAGATGCTCGAGGGTGTCCGCCGCCCCCAGCAGACTTGTGTTGGTGAGCGTCGTGATAGGGTTGCCGGAAAGATAGAGATACCTGTGTGGAGGGAACGGCTTTGGCATCATCATCTCTAGCCACTGCTCACACCGGGAGCCGGGAGCTCCGCACCTCCGCATTACATACTTGAGATAAGGCAGCGAATGCGTGATCAGCGGCACGTTGGTGAGGTCGTTATCGGACAGGTCCAGTTCCCGCAGCGAGCTAATGTTGGCCGCCAGCTCGGGCGGAATCGAGGGCAGGTTGTTGTGGGCGATCTTCAGCGAACGCAGCGAAGGGTTCGATAGTTCCGGCACCGCGCTGAGCGACACGTTGGCCAGCCGCAGCTCGATGAGGCTCGCCTCGACGCCGACGAATGCCTTGCCCATCACCTCCAGCTCGTCGTTGTGCGACAGGTCCAGCACCTCCAGCCGGGGCAGCGTGGCGAATGCAGCGTCGTCCAGCCGTACCAGCCGGTTGTGGGAGAGATCAAGCCACGACAGTGCCTTCGGATCGGATCCGGGCAGGATGGCAAAATGGAATGGGAAGACGAGAGGCAAAGTAGATCAAGAACAGCAGTGGGCTATGGGCCCCACTAAACATACCCTCAGCGAGCAGCTTACCCGAAACTTGTTGCTGAGATCGACGCTATGGATCGCTCCGATGTGGTTATGGCTGAGGTCTAGCTCGCACAGCGCCATGGCCGCCAGGTTTGACAGCGCCGTCACCGGAATCTTCGTGAACTGATTATGGGACACATCGAGCCGCTCCAGCCCTTCACTGATCACCAGGTTGTCCGGCAGGTACTTGAGCGAGTTGTGCGCTAGATCGAGCACACGCAGGCTGTAGGCGCTGCGGAACAGTTCCGCAGGGATCTCCTGGAGACCGTTCTGGGACAGGTTCAGAACCTGCAGCTTGCGTGCGTTCCGCAGCGCATCGTGCTCCACCTCGACGATCTGGTTGGCCGACAGATCGAGCCACTGCAGCTGGGGCATGTTACCGAACAGGTCGCGCGTCACGTACGCGAGCCAGTTGTGCTGTAGCTCCAGTCTCACCAGCGACAACTCCGCTGGTCGCAGATAGCCCGGCAAGATCCGGGAAATGTTGTTATGTGAAAAGTTCAGTGAACGCATGTTGGAGTGCACGAGATGTGCTTGCTGCTGCTGCTGCTGCTCCCGGCCAGCTCCGTAGCCGGATCGTTCAGTGGCGTTCTCCGCTTCGCCGAGCACCTGAATCTTGTTAAAGCTCACGTCTACCTCCAGCGACGCCAGTGAACCGACCTGCACGAGAGACAGTCAGAGAGAGAGAGAGAGAGAGAGAGGAAGAGAGAAAGAGAGAGAGAGAGAAAGAGAGAGAGAAAGAGTTTTCGGTGCACGGTAGTGCGCGGACCCTTTGCCCTGTGGCTCACCTGGTCGAAGCAACCGAAATCGAAGTATTGCAGCGCGTTGTACGCCAGGTCCAGGCGTTCCAGCTCCGGCAGATTCTATCGGGCACGAACGGCCAACGTATTTTTTTTTAATTAATTTTTACTACTATTAGGACTTATGGAATTAATTCATGCGGTTTTCGATTTCGCAATTGTGGCCTAACTACAACAAGAAAATATATAAACTCATCTTCTTTCCATTTTCCGGATCCATTTTTCAACACTTCCATAGGATGTGAACCTGTGCTGTCTTGCCAAATCGTTAATGATGGAGCGGAACAAGTAGTAGTCCGAAGGAGCAATGTCTGGTGGATACGGTGGTGGGGGGTAACAGTTCCTGCGATCCGACACTTTCGAGCTAGGTTTAGACCGGTTTTGCGATGTGTTCTTGAGCACCTAATCATGTCTTTTACCACATCGTGGTAGCCTCATAGTTGCCTCATAGTGTCTCACAGTATACCACACCTTTCATATCCCACCTCGCATGCACAGCGTAACCTTTTCGCAGTGAATATTGTGCTTTGGTTGCGATGGACCTGGTTCGCCAGGCTGTGTACCCAGGCCGTTTTTCCGTTTAGGATTCTCGTAATAATTCCCCCTTGTCATCACCAGTGACGGCGATTCGGCACAAGAACCGTTTTCTTTTCTGCCGTGCAAACAGTAATTCTCAAATGGTCTCCCTTCTTTCAATTCATGTGGAGCTCAGTAAAACAGTTTGCTAACCATTTCCATGGCGCTCAGGCGTTTGGAAACTGGTGTCGTGCGGTGAGCTCCTACCATTTCTGGATCAGATGTTAGTAAAGTAATGACATCTATAGTAAAAGCGCATGAATTAATTCCTAAGACCTAACACTACCTCACCTGAAACGCTTCAGTGGCGATCGTGCTCAGCCGGTTGCCGCGCACGTTGAGCAGCTTCAGGTGGTCGAGATTCATGAACGCGCGCTTCTCGATCGTTTCGATGCGGTTGTCGTCGAGGAACACGGCCTCCAGCTGCTCCAGGTCGACGAACGTGTGCGTGGCGACCTGCGTGAGGCTGTTGTAGCGCAGCGACACCACCACCAGCTTGGTGTGCAGATCGGCCTGGAACGTGCCCTTGGCCAGCCGCTCGATCTGGTTGTCGTGCAGCTCCAGGCTGACGAGGTTGCGCAGCGCGTGGAAGCTGCTGTCGGGCACGGTCCGCAGCCGGTTGTTGCTCAGGTCCAGCGCCTCCAGCGCGGTCAGCTTCCGGAGCGCCTCGGCCGGAAACGTGCTCAGCCCGGAGCCGAGCCCGTGCGAGACGCGCAGCGCAACGAGCGAGTGGCCAATTTCGGCAAACGCGTCCGGCTCGATCGAATCCAGGCGGTTCTCGCTCAGATCGAGCCGCTTCAATCCCCGGACGTGTGTGAACGCGTGGTTTTTGAGCGTTTTCAGCGAGGCCCGGATCACGCGCAGATCCTCCAGCTCGGGGCTGAGCTCGGCAAAGTCGTCCGCCGCCAGGCTGGCGGACGGCACGGCCGACAGTGCGAGAGTGCGCAGGTTCTGCATGGCGTGCAGGTCCGTCAGCCGGACCAGGCCGTTGCGCTGGCCAACCGTGTCCAGGCCGTACAGCTTAAGGCCCGCGAACGGCGAAGCGTTCCGCTGGTCGACGTGTCGCAGTGCGTTATCCTTCACGTTCAGGTATCTGGTGGCCAAAGTGAAGAGCGATCAGTGTTGGTCGTTCCCCGGGCCAGAGCCAACATTCCTACCTACCTCAGGTGTTCCAGTCCACGGAGCAGCTCGTCCGGTAGCTCGGTTAAATTGTTACCGGACAGGTCCAGCACCTGCAGATAGTTTCCCAGGCCCGCAAACGCGTCCGGCTGCAGGTGGGCCAGGTCACAGTTCCGTACGTACAGCTCCCGGATCCTGGTCTCCCGGAACCCATTGTCTTCGATCACACCGAGCGGGTTGCCGTCCAGGGTCGTCACGTTCGCGGTATCGAAGTGGCGGAACGATGACGCCGGCAGCGTGCGAATCTCGTTGTAGCCGAGCCCGAGTGTGTCGAGCGTCAGCCGGAAGCTGCCACCGCCGGTGCCGT
Source organism: Anopheles cruzii (assembly GCF_943734635.1). Lineage (NCBI taxonomy): Eukaryota > Metazoa > Arthropoda > Insecta > Diptera > Culicidae > Anopheles > Anopheles cruzii. Next base: position 8,580,632 of record NC_069143.1, read on the forward strand.
CGGACTCGTCCGGGTCGGGCACCAGGTCGCGAAGCCGGTTCTGCGTCAGGTCCAGGACGCGCAACCGATTCAAATCGGCCAGCGCTTCGTACGGCACGTACCGGAGCAGGTTATCGGCTACCAGCAACCGTGTCAGCTTACCGAGCCCGCCCCGGAGAGCGTTCGGGTCGAGCTGGAGCAGCCCGTTGCCGGACAGGTCCAGCGTTTCCAGGTTCGGCAGATCGGCCAAGCTGCCCGGGGCCAGCTGCGTGAGCGAGTTGTCGGCCAACACCAGGGTCTGCAGGAAGCCCTGGACGCCGCGAAACGCGTCCGGTTCGAGCGCCATGATCTCGTTGGCCCGCAGGCTCAGCAGGCGCAGTTTCCGGAGGTCGCGGATCGCTCGCGACGGCACCTCGATCAGCTGGTTGTGCTCGAGCAGCAGCTCCCAGAGGGTGCGCTCGAGACCGTGGAACGCATCGTCCGGCACCTCCGTGAGCGGGTTGTGGGAGAGCTCCAGTCGGTACAGGCCGGTCGCCTGTAGGAAGTACGGCTTCAGCTCCCGCAGCCCGGTCCGGTCCATGGTGAGCATGAACAGCTGGAAAGGGCAGCGTTAGGGGTAGTCAGTGTTGGCGCCCTTCCGCGGATGAGGAGCACGTACCTTGGAGCTGTTCACGACTTTTGGTACGGTCGGCAGGAGCACGTTGCGACAGTTCACCACGCCCAGGTCCGGGGCGCTCTTGGAGCAGGAGCAGAGCGCGTTGAATGCGCACGGCGGGTGACCGGTAGTGTCGATCACGCGGGCTCGCGCCAGAGACGCCCACACCATCAGCCCAACCGTGACCACCACGATGGTATAGCCCAGCCGAACCATATACTCCAGCCCTGCGTCTCCCTGTGTCGAAATGCGGAACAGAATCATCAGGAATTATGGGACAGGGTCCAGAGGTGCGTCAGACTCCGCTCCACCCCGGGGGGGGGTGTAGCACCGAACCCCGCAACAATATTAAGGACGTCACGTCAGAGCTCTCTACCTAAATATGGCACTCCACGACAACCTCATTGGATGTGGCGTCATTTCGAAGAACGTTTTTGTTTTCATGTACCAGGTACCTAGACGTATGAAAGCGGAGATGGCTCCAGCTGCCAATTATCTTTGCAGAGGTTAAACCATGTCGACTTTTGTCCCTGCAAGTAACGATTTGGAGACATGGTTGCTTTTCTGTTGCTTTCCTGAAGAAAACTGTTACAAAAACGCACCAAATGCTTGTCGAAGCTTACGATACGAGCTTTGAGAGTTTTCGAAACATTTAAATGTTTCGAAAACTCTCAAAGCTCGTAGATCGGACTAGGTTGCTGCTGGTGGATCTCCTTCCCCTAGCAGACGGAGGGGGCGCTCCCCTCCTGCTTTCGATGGGTCCATTCGGTCCATTCGCTGCTAGGATTCGGTCTGCCAATTGTTCGAAAACTTCAACTTCATTAGCCTCCTGGTACTTGTTAACGGGAGCTCTTACGCTCGAAAACCTGGTCGCGGTCAATTAGGAAGGAGATAGGATTAAACGAGCGCTTAAGCATGGTGCATTTGACTTCACAAACAAAGGGGCCTCCTCAACACGCTACGTTTGAAGGACCTGCGAAAGATTCAGACTATTGGCTGGATGGGTGCCACATGAACTGAGCGAATAAAACAGACTTTTCCAATTCATTATTGCATTGAACGTGTGATTTCTTTGAAATAAATCAGATTTCGTGTACGTCTAGATCTGGTAGAGCTTGATGCTACCATCGCCATCGCCCTGCAAAAGATGTTCATGAAGGTGCGTGCAAGGTTTGTGCAGCCCAGGAAGTGCAAGATGTAAAACACTAAATGACGTCACGTCACGCTACCAAATGCGGACCATCGCGGACAAGCGCGGACACGATCAGGTCCGCGCCCAATACGCCTGCTCGTGTACTGTCGCAATAAAACGCTTCTTTATACGGCACTGTGAGCGGTCAAATGTCATCAATTCATTATCGTCGGACACCGCGTCCTGCTTGCTAGCGGCCTTCGCTCGTCTTTAGCAGGAATTAGTGCATTAGTGACAGCGTACTCCGTGCCTGCTGCACTTTCCAGCTTCGTCGCCGCCGGAGTCATCACGTTTACTTTGCCACCGGCTCAGGGACGACTTTGCGGACGTTTGGCCCAACCCATCCACACTAGCTAACGTCCCGGGGCTAAGGTTCTGCTAATCGCGATGTTAGAAAAGAGAGCTCTACGAACAAACTACCCATAAATTCGTCCGTACGGAAACTGCTGTCCGCCCAGCGCTAGTGCTATAATCGGTCATATAACAACCTCCTCTCCCCACCACCCGTGGAACGCACACACACACACACGCACGTTTCGAGCGCGAGAAATCGATCCATCCCGTGGCGCGAGGACGACCACGCGCGAACTAGGCACGTCTTGACGGCTGTGGTGCGGCCGCGACCTGGGTGCGGCCGCGGCCAAACCCCAATTTCCTAATTGTGTGTGCGCGCGCGTTGCGCCATCGACCATCGACCATCGACCGTTGTCCTTTCGCCGATGACGGCGACTAGCGAGCGGGCTACACCTTTTTTACACGGCGGCAAAAATTGAATGTGCTCCGCTCTATCTCTTCGTTGGTTGTCTTGTGTTTTTTTTTGCGCCCGGTAGATCGGACTAGGTTGCTGCTGGTGGATCTCCTTCCCCTAGCAGACGGAGGGGGCGCTCCCCTCCTGCTTTCGATGGGTCCATTCGGTCCATTCGCTGCTAGGATTCGGTCTGCCAATTGTTCGAAAACTTCAACTTCATTAGCCTCCTGGTACTTGTTAACGGGAGCTCTTACGCTCGAAAACCTGGTCGCGGTCAATTAGGAAGGAGATAGGATTAAACTCACAAAAAATAACTAGGCATAGAGGGTCGACTGCGTCCCGAGCGTTGATCGAGCAGTCGGTAATGCTCGTCGTTGTTACGCCGCGCCGCCCGCCAAAGGGTTAGATTCCCGATACCGGTGTGACTGGGAGCCCAAAACCACAACGTTGCAGAAAGCAACAGAGACTAATATTGTCTCTGGTGCAGGCCAACACCGCTCGGATAAGGAGAAGTGTTTGCGGGATCCAAATAGCATAACACTGCTTTACACCTGGAGGTATTACATTTAACGCCTTACCCAAGAATTAAAGGAGAACCTTAGTAGACCTTAGGGGTTTTGCTAATTTGCGGGTGCGGTTAACAGAGCAGTTCTGTGTTGGGTCTGTCCTTTTGAGATTTTATTGCTGTAGCTGTGTTGTTCATCACTCTGACAGTGCCAATACTTGCTTCGATGATTATCGGGGGGCGTCTGGTGAAAACTGGTGGATGTGGGAACATTTCGAAGCTCAAGTCATGTAGTTTAAGGCATCTTTTTTAAATTTAGACTTGTGACAGCTACATATAATATTCACTGTTGATGGTGTTTTCTCCTTTGTCCAGATAGTCGACGGATATTAGCTGGATTTTTAGCGGACACACTGCCGCTTTTGTCGGCCGCAGCTCCCAGCTGCTCGATAAAATCGATACATTACAACTTTGTCGAGGTGGATCGAGTTGGTGTCGATTAGCCAAGGAAATCGAGCGACTAACACAGGCGGTGGATGGTGGAGGACGCAGAAGAGAAGGGTGGACGGATAAGCAAGAAAGCTGGGCCAGGTAGGGGCGAGGCGAAGAGGCACGGAGCGATTGTGTGACACCGGTCCGGACATAAACGCAAACAAGCATTAACTCCTCGTGCAAGCAAACAATGGATTGGCTCCAGGATTGAAGCAGCCAGCCAGCCAGCTAGCGTCGGCTGGCTGGTCGGATCGGATCGTATCGGCAGGTAACCCGAGACGCCGACGGAGTGTGCAGAACTACAATGTTACGGGAGGGTGACGGGAGGGCCTTTGGCCACACCTTCACGCGCGGGACTCGCTGTTTGTTTACCGACCGCTCTAGTCCGAAGCCCTGGTCCGAAGCCCGTGGGTTGATTAGGTCGCCGGCGAAAATGGCGTCGCAAAGATAGTTCGAGGCGTTAGAGAATGCAAAACCATTACCAGGACGAGTCGAGCGGCGACTAATTTCGGCTTTGGCGTACAACGTACGTTCCTGTTACCAGGTGTTACTACAATGTAGCAACCTAAACCAGGATACTGCGGGCAGGCAGACGCCATATGCGATGGATGACGTAACGGCCGAAACAGGACCACCCGCAACCCTTCCCCCTCTTCCCGACTGTCGCCTCCTCGGACATGCTCCGGCTTGCTTCCGCAATTATGAACGGCACATCATCTAGTTCGCGCCTCGGAAGTGACTTTTTGGTGAATGTTTATAGCCTCCTTCGTTTAAATGCCAAACTAGCACACACAGACACAGAGCGCGGGTTGGGGTACCGCGGGATGGGCTCAGGCGGATATAGAGAGGGAACTTCTCCAATTTGCTTCATGAGGCGTTGCAACATAGTGCCATGGCGCCGGCGTCCAGCCACATACAGGACGATTCAGTAGATTTGACTATTCCCCAAGGCCCGCCAACTTGTCACATCAGCCACCCACCCACCCAGCCCCACACACACACACGCATACGTTGTCGCATAAGGCGGCCGTTGGGCAACCTGGACGGTATGTTATTCTGCGCTTCGATATGCCCGGGTCCTGGTGCGGCCCCTCATTAAATTCACCGCCGGCGTTAACCGACGCGCGACTATGTCGTACCTTCTTCGCTTGTAGCTCCACGCTGCGGACGCGCCGCTGCTGTTCGGGGCTATAAAAAGACAACACAACCGGAGGGACATCCTCCAGCAAGCAGCCTGACTGACTACGGCCACCTACGGCCACTCCTTGGCGGTGGAAAACAACGTCGCCGTCGTCGTCAAGCGGTCGCCTCTCGATTTCTGATGGGTGCGCTCGGCTCGACTCGCTGGTGACTAGATAATACACGCTACGGCGAGTCCGAACGGACGCTACGGTTCCTTTTATCGCACCCTGCGCCTATCTGCAAACCCAGGCAATCGTTCAACCAGGAATCAACCAGGCGGGGGCCGAGGGGCTCTCCTGCTTCAGCTCGCCCCGGAAGCCGGAAGCCTGTGGGGTGCCGGAAAGTGGGTGCTGTGGGCGAGTAGGCTGTGGCTGAAGGATGGGTGTCTTCTTAATAGGATCGTTATGCTAGTAACATACTTTCGACGCACAGCCCAACCGACCAAACCCTGGCTAGGTGCCTGCCGACTCTGGGCGCATAATTGAATCGTGTTTATTGTGTGTGCGCTTCTTATAGCTAGTTTTTATCAGACTACGGAAGGCTGTTAAAAAAAGGGAATGGCCAAGGCCTGTGTGGGGCTCGGCCATCGCGGCAATCTTGGCCACGGCCGACAGGAACGACACAAGAAAGGAAACGAAACTACTCCAGCTAATTGTGTCCGCCGCGAGTCAACCGCGAGTCGCGAGTCGCGAGATGAAGATTGCGCACACATGCCACGCGATGTAACCGCTGGAATGCTACTACTACTACTATTACTACCAAGCACAAGAACGTCAACAGCAAACGACTAAACGCCTCAGCATTTTCCGAGGTCGGGATCAAGTTGCTGGTTGGCGTCGTGCCGGACGCCAAAACTAAAGAACGCGACAAAACGTAGAACGTAGAAAACTCTGGAACTCCAGTATTGGGCCACACTGTTTTAAAATATATTTACAAATACAGGGTGCGCCATCATGACAAGACCTTTTTAAATGTCACAGAACTGCGGCATTTTTCAGTCGATTCGGGGTGAGCAATTTAAGATGATTTTTTTCAGTTGGTTATTACCTCAAAAAGGTTACCCCAAAAAGGACAATTCTGCTTTCCAACATAAACACCGAGGTGGCGAAATGCGGTCCAGTGATGCAAAAATGGGTTCCAGTCCATGTTCCAACAAGGTCAGCAAGACCTCTGTCAGTCGACAGTTTTGGAGCACCACTTGTTTGACTTTAGTCGAACGACTTAGTCGATCGGAGGTCACACGATCACAGTCAAAAACCTCCAGTCAGCGTGATCTGCTGCAATCTGGTGCGCGTGTATTGAGCGAGCGGTTGCTTGTGCTCGTGTTGACGAATCTCGAGCAGAAGTCAATCAGCCAGCTGGCTATCCTCTAGTCCTTTTATATACGATCTTTTACTATAGTGTCCTCTTCCGGCCTGGAACTACGGTGTGGTTTCGATTATAGCGAAACGACTGGCTACTGGACCGGACAGTGTCTTCCGGACAGTGGTCCGAGTTAAGACAACTGTTGTACCACTGCTTCAAACAGTCATATCCACTAGACCAACCCATGATGCCATCCCGTCAAATTTGCACTAATGACAGTTTATTGCACGGACTACAAAATAGCGAAGGCGCCGATGGAGCGATGCGACCGCGATGACGAAGGAAATATCAAGAATGGGTGCAAGGGAAGGGTCACGGAGCAAGCACCTCCCTGTCTGGTCCACGGATTATAAAGCCGCGGAGCCGCCTTGGGCAAATAGACCATTACAGGGGCGTCCGCGTCCATTTTGTTGGCAGCAGAGGCAGCTCGCAGGAAGCAGGACAACGTCGAACCGATGAGGAGAAGGGGCCAACGCGGAGGCAGGAGAAGCGAGCCCGGTTGGGTTGGCTTAAAGACACTCTGCCGCTGCCGCGACCCCCGGACAGTTGCCTAGATGGGGATCCATGGGGCGCTACGACGATGCCAAAGGACTACGACGACGGCAAATGGGTATGGCTGTGTGTGTGTGTGTGTGTGTGTGTGTGTGTGGTTGTTGGTTTAGCGCGGAAATTGACCAAATGAGAGCACAACCGCCTCCGTACACGCACCCTCCCCCACCGGGCGGGTGCGGGCCAGGAAATGGTTAGCAGAAATCAATGATTGACGATTGGAAAAAGATATGCAATAAATTTGGCTTGCAAGTCGCCCGAGTTGCCCGAGAAAGCAGAAAGCAGCAAGGTAGGGCTGCGGCTGATTTGGGTGTTCGGTGTTGGGTGGTGTTCGTCCATTGGGTTGGGCTAAGCCCGAGGTCCGATAAGGATCGATAGTCGTGGGGGATCGGCTGTCAGCCACACGGAACTGTGACGATGACGCCAACATTTTTCAACCCCCTTTCTGCTGGCCGCCGCGTGGGGTTGATGTTTTTCTTTTTTATGGTATCTTCCAGTACCGCGCTCTCTCTCTCTCTTCTTCTCTGGCTCTCTCTCTCTCTCGCTCTCTGCCCTATCGCGTGGTCGCTGCCGTGCCATAATCACATCACCGGTAGTGACGGTGCGAGGGTTTGTAGTTCCGGTGCTCGGTGCCGACAACGACCCACCCAGTCGTGGTCGAAGCCACCCGGTGGTGGCCTTAATGCCCTTCCGAACGGCGATTGCCTGCTGCTTCCAGTTCCCGGGGCGACCACAATCATATGCCACGATCTCAATTTCCTTCACAACTTGAACTCTGCCCCTTTTCTCTTTGTGTCTTTCGCGCGCTCTCTTTCTCTCTCTCTCTCTCTCTCTCCCAGGTCCAGGTTTTCCTCCCTTTATACAAACCTATTAGCTGTCACCCAAAAGCTTGTTTACATGAGTTTCCTTTAAGCTTTCTGCAGTACACTTAAAAGGTAGAGTAAAAAACTTCAGATAGTACAATTTTAAATCTTCCATGTTAAATGCTCGGACAATGCTGTCACAAAACAATCCGTGGTTCCTGGACAACAATCCTGGAACCTTTTCCGACCGACCGACAGCCGGTAACATATTGTTTTTGTTTTTTGACAGACAACACAAATAAACAAACAATAACAATTAAACATTCGCCGAATGCAACGATGCGCCGCTCGCGTTAGCTCCAACTAAAAATACATTCCGATGAACCCTCATGACAAACTAAACTGCTGCCTTCACCCACCGCCTACCTACTTCCCGTACGCACGCGTAAACCAAACTTAAGCGAACCACAAATCCAGTCTTGAACCGAACTCAGAAGAGTTGAGCCGGTGCGTGGGGGCCGACCTGGGCCCAAGGAGCCACCGATTTGACTTCTCCAGACTCTGACAGATCGTCGGAGTCGGGCGCCAGCGCCAGATTGTTCCGCAAATTTCGTCGCCGCGTGTTTCGGTTCGGCATATTAATCAAAATGACACATTCGCGTCAACGGTCGCGGCCACGACAATCGACCGGACGGACGGACGGACGGACGGACGATTTCGGAAACATTTTCGGCCGCGGATCGTAACGATTTCGATGGACCGACCGAACATCATTGTTTTTGTGATGGTTGCCCCACAAAAAAATGGCCCCCTCGCGTGTGTGTGGGTGTTCCAGCTGCGTGGTGAGCGGCGTTCCTCCAGAGCACACACACAAACACACGCGCACACGTATGGACCATCCCGGATCGGTGGCGCCTCGGTGTACGGCATGCGGCGATCCCGGCATGCTCGCTCTTCATCTCAGTGTCTGCTCATCCGCCTCCTCCGTTTAAATGCTGCTGCCCTTTGCCTCTGGCTGTGTGTGGGTGTCTTTCATGGCCGCCGACGAGGCGGCCTTTCGATTCAATCTCGTATCATCGCACCCTCCCCCCCCTCACCCCTCGGGCGGTTGCATCTGCCCCGGTTGCCCGATTGCCCCGAAGTCCGGCGAGAAAAGCGAGAGTGAAGTTGGCGGTGAAAGGCGAACTTGGCCGTCGTCGCCGATGGCCCCAAATCGTGAGAACCCCTTCCGATGGAGCGATGCGGATCAACTGTTGCTTGGGCGGTACTGCTGTCTCGCAATAACACTATGTTGGCGTTAATGGCGTTCAATGGTAAAGGTAACAGCGGTCGAGATCAAGATTTTGACCAATATTGTTACGATTACCATCCCTGGGACATTTGCGTCCCTCGAATATCTCGATTTGAACAATCGAGAGAGATTTTAGTCTACTTTAAACGTTGTACGTTTCATCGGTCATGATTTGATGGCTGGATGATTCGTGGCCTTTTTCACCCACAACTTGACCCGTATCGTGTTCCGCATCCTCTAATGTTCGCCTGATTAGGCACCTGTTGCTCAACAGTGGCCGCTCTACGGAGATCCACGTTTTGCGTCCCAAGAAGAGACCAAGCTGTGGCAAGCTGTGTTTCGAATCGAAGAACCAGAAGGTGTTGAAGGTCACTACGAAAAACTAGGACTTTTGGTCTTTTTCGAACGTGTGTACGCGTAACGCAACGATACAGGAATCGGGCCACATTTTGTGCACATCTGGGAGCAATAATATGGTGGTGGGTGGAGCGGATGCCGCTCGAAGAAGTCGTCGCCGAAGATAATCATGATTGGCGCCGGGTCATGGTAAATGAACTGAAATAAATAATGAAACGCGTCCGTGGGCGGTAGAGAACGTGGAGAATACGTGCTTCCACCGTCCGTTCTCTGTTTCTCGCTGTCTCGCGCTGAATTCTCCACTCCGCTTCGTTCGTTTCTGGATTGTGCGATAGACTGGTCCGGAGATGCCAACAACGGTGCCATCTGGAACGCGACCACGAGAAGCTGTGTTGAGAGAGTCGCCTAGAATGGGTTGCGGAAGTTGGGGTGGGTTGAAGAATGACGAACCAAAATGTGTTTGTGAGCCAGAGTGATCCACACACAACCGATCGTCAGTCGCAAATCCAAGCTCTGACTCTGACGATCCACTGTGACTGTTGACTGAAGAACTGTCTTGGAGGAGATATGGACCTGGAGTGTACGACGTTCGCTGGCCTTGGACGTCATGAAGATGCTACCCTATGCTCGTGGGATAAAGCATGGAACCTACGCGACCCTGTATCCCGGATCGCCACAAGCGCTCCTAGCTCCAAGTTGGTCGCTTTGGCCGCGTGATGAACAATAGTCCGAGGCCGACGGAGATGACGGCAGAGATGCTAGCTGGCCTTACGCAGAGTGCGAGTGCGACCTAAGTGCATCCCCCATATCCGGTACGTGGCCGTGAACGAACGAACTGCCGGCGGGGTTGGGGGCAGTGGGGACGAATGGGTGGACAATAAACTCCGGTTCGGTCACCAAGGCACCAAAATGGCAGCTGCGGTTGTTAATTTCCTGATTTATCGCCTCCCGAGCGTTGGCGGGGACTGACGAGCCTGGTGCAACAACAGCTGACGTGTACAATGGCTTCGGGAGTAGGGCAGGTAAGACGGGAAGAGGGCAGGGCAGTAGCAGTAAGCCCATTGTTCCGGTAACGGAACGCTGACCAAATAGAATGGAGTGTACCGTCTGGAGGTTGTCATTACGGCGGAGGCACTGTGTCATGTGTGCTTCAGCCACCTCCGCTCACCTTGAAGCTCTCTTGAACTGGCTTGTCTGAGTGTGGGCAGTGAGCGGATCGCGCGGTTGTTCGCGGGCGCTAGGTGGCGGGTGGACCGCTGACCAGCTGCCATACCAGCATCCGACGATTCCGCGCGGGGTTCAATTCACGTGTTATGTGGATTGAACCCAACCCCGGAGTTGACGGTGGAACGGTTCCTATGAGGTTTGGCGCTGGAGGGAAAACTAAATCACGTCACGCCGCCGCCAGTCACAGAGTCGCAAACCTTGACTCATCACATCATCCCTTGTTTTGCATCGCCGCCCCGCAGCCGTCGTTTGCGGTGATGATGCTGCTGCTGTTGTTGTTGTTGGGTGCATCACCGCGCCGGCTTACAAAACCGCAAACCGTCAACCTCCGTGAGCGAGAGAGAGAGGGAGAGAGAGAGGCAGACCGTGGTATACCCAGAACACACCTACGGGTACCTACGGCACTACGTCGTAACGTTGTTTTTAATGCCGTTTGGCTCATCGTCGTGGGCACGCAATACGGGCTGTTCCATAGGTGCGCGTGTGCTCGCGTGGTCTTTGTGGACGCAGAAGACAGGAGCCCCCATGGGACCCACCGAGCCTCACGCGTCTTCGGCCCTATGGTGATATAATACTGGTCGCCACTGTCCAAATGTGGCGACATATCTGGAGAACCCATTCCCAAACCGTGCCCGAAGTACCGAACTTTATTGTAGTTAAATAGAGCAAGCAGCCTAAAGCCACAGAGTGGAGGCCTGTACGGGTCTACCACATAGCTTCTTAAACGACTCGTCAGCAACGAGTCGTTTTGCTGTACTTCAGCTATTAAAGTGCATTTCGCTTGTCCGCGGGACCAGGACCCCTGGAACCCGATCGAAAACCGTCAACAAGAGACAGTGACGTGCCGCAGAGAAAGACAGAGAGAGACAGAAAGAAGGAGAGAGAGAGAGAGAGAGAGAGAGAGAATAGAGGGGATGCTGGATGAGCCATTAGACTGGTACAGAAGGCAACACAGGCCGAAGTGAGCAGCGTGCGCAGGCCAAAGTAAACACGACGCGAAAGCCAAGCGATGGTCGGCCAAGTATTTCCAAGCGACGGAGTTGGAAGTTAGAATTGCATGAGTCAACCAGTTCAATCGATGTGCTAGTTTCCCTCGTCTGTCGCCTGGCCTGGGTTGGACTGGCCTGTCTGACGGACTAGGCTTGCTTCTTCATATGCTTGCAGCTAGAGAGATAGAACGAATGAGGTTGGGCGATGTTCCCGTATTCAGTCTCAGTTTGAGTGAGATAGCATGAGAGGGGGGCAGAGGGGGAGAGGGGGACAGGGAGAGTGGCCGGTGCCGTCCGACCCATTGTGCGGGGGGATGTTCATGTCGAGCAAGTCACGAGCTCCGGGGGGTTCTGTCGATGATCAATGTGAGCCCGTGCCTGTGCTGGAATTGGAACAAAGTTCGGGTGAGCAAGACGGATTCTGCTCCCAAGGCGCCAATACCATCGGCTGCACAATGGGTCATTCACTCCGAACAAAAACGGGCGGTCGAAAATGTGTCCGAAACGTCAATTTCCGAACTCGTCAACCGCACGTACTTGAAATAGTCATAGTGGAAGCTGCATCAACGGATGCAGCTTACATTCAATGGATGTCTGAAAATAGGTTACTTCCTAGAATACTGGACAAAAATAGAAAAAAAATTGTCATTCCAAAATCATCTCCAAAAGAAACAACAAGGGATCAGCAGAACTAACATTCCTGGACACTGGAAAAGTGTTCGAGTCTATCGACACTTCGGCACGCATACAGCGTTCATGTAAAAATTAATCAAGACGAACTTTCTTACATCCATTGTACATATATCATACAAGAATTGACAACAGCTACATCGGGAATGTACTGTCCAGTGCCTTGGAACCAGCTGCAGGAGTTCCTTAAGACAATGTTCTATCACCAACACCCGTTCCACATCTACACTACGAACATCCCTGCTGACCAAAACTTCACCCAGTATCTCTACGCTGACGATTGTGCTATCAGCGCCGAAGGTAAAAGCCCCAAATAGTGACCAAAGAATACGCGGGAGATTTGTTGAAATTTGTTGTTTGTTTGTTGAATTTGAACTTTTTTGTGACTCCGATAGGGACAAATGGTTTTATTTCTAAGTTGGCAGTTGGCCAAAATTGCCCGTTTCACAGTCCGAGACCTTACTGGCCGTGTTGAAATATCGACACAGGAACACTGGAGACCATTTTCAGTAAAAATTTGGGCCGTAGTAAACGGAAATGGTTTCTGACACAACAACGTGTTTTTGGACTATCGAGAACGAAACGCATCCCTAACTGGAGACGTTCGTTGACGACCCGGGAACGACCCGGGTGCAATCGAGCGAATACCGTACTAAAGGTGAGACCAAAACCTTGGTTTTTGCATCGCGATATTGCAGCCATCTCACATTGTACTCGTAATTCGTGATTATTTCGCAACGCAACGCAAACTCGACCCTCGATCGTTCCGCAACCACCGTGGAATCGCTTGACATAGCATCATGTGACTTCTAGCGCTACGCTAAACTCCAGCGAAGACTCTGGACTCTTAAAGTTCATTTAGAAGAATAAAAAGGGATTTTTTTATTAGTAAATTCCCGAGATTTGTTGGCCACAGTATGTCAACTATTTTTGCTTTCCTTGATTTTTTGCAAGCCTTCAATTCAATGGTTCTTCAATTGTTCAAGCGTTTGTCAGCTCTTGGTGCTCTATTCGCCTTCTTCTCCCCATGCACCCCAAGCAGGTGGTGGTGGTGGTGAGAATATCTCCACAGCATGGGTCTGTCGCTGCAAGTACAATGGATTCGTCATTTATAGCCGGCCCAAGCTCAGAGAAAAACGCGGGCCTGCCCCGCGGTTGAAGTGGCGCACATAACACAAATCTAGCCCATGACAGCCCCGCGTGACGTTAACGAGCGCTACCACCGCTAAACCGTCACCTGATGGTTTGATATGCCTCGCTTTCGACGGAGGTGCGTCGGTTAGGGAGCCACCTTTTGGGGTGGACCTATTTCGATGGACCTCTCATAGTAGTACCGAGCCGAGCCTATCGTCACCAAATTAGTTAAAAAGCAAAAAACAACATAAACAATCTTCGCCATCACGTCCACAACTACACAGGGTGGCGATAGCTGTTTGTATCAACTCAATGTGCAAATAATGAAGCTCGCAAAATGCCAAATGCATGACCAACACAACACGAACGAGTTGGTTGTGGTGCCATATTTGTCGTTCATGGAATATTAACGAATTTGAAGGCTAAGCCCCGGCGTTCGGTTTTGTGTACGAAGTGGTGTCGAAGTTCCTTCCCTGGTTTTCGGACGAAACTCTTGAACAGAGTACTCTAGTATAGCAGCTACGACATTTAACTTCAATGCTTTTCGCAGTGTCCATAACTGTGCTTTGAGTATTTAGATGGATATCGAACAGTATAGATCAGCCTGTCAAATGATGCGCAGAACAGGTAAAGTACTTCACTGTCCGTAAAATAAACTTGTGTAGTTGGAGGATGTTTTCTCCAACTTCTCCCGACACTGCCTGCCTCGCCATATAGAGTATGTAAAAATAAATTTAAAAAAAAAGTACCATTTGGTACCTTCATCTATTTTACTTTTAATGTAACCAATAGACGAGAACAATATTCAAAACAGTTGCGCTGTGCTGTGCATTTATGGATACCCTCGGCTCCACTGAGCGAAAAACACTAACACACAGAGAAGACACAGTTTGCGTGTGCTTTTGGCCCCCCTTCCCCGTGCACTACCCTCACCCCGTTCCTCTTCTTGCTTTCTCTGCCTCTCCCGCGTCCTTCTTCTTCGGCTTCTTCCTTTTCTGCTTCGCATCCTCTCTCTCGCGGGGGTGGCGGGATGATTGGAGCGGGGGGGGGGGGACGTTCGCGATTTCCGTTCCCTTCTCATCTTTCGGTTGGCGGACACCTCACACCCACCGCCTCCTCCCCATCGGCGGGTGTGACTCCATATGCGCTCCATATGGTGGTTAGTAGTTCCAACCACCGACCCAACCCAACCCAACACCAACCAACCACCCTGCTCCCGAGCTCTTCCCCCCCAGGGACAGGGTTTCGTGTGGGTGGCGGTGGCGGCTCCCGCTCGCACGTCATCCTGTGTGCGCGCGCACGTGCTTGCGTATAGAGCCGTCCCTGTCACGGGTCCGTGTGCCTTTCCTGCTCGTACACCATACGCTGGGCCAAGTCCGTTACCTACCTATAGGTCCGCCCGCACCTTGGCTACAGTAAGTACCGGACGATGGACGTCCTGGGACGTAGTTCAAATCACATCAAGAACGTAGAACAACATGAAGGCGCTCGCCGTTATTTTGTAGAGCTTCATTTTTCACTACGGAGTTGAGACACTGACAGCTACGGGACTGAACGTAACCAGGGTGCGGCGGTACTAGTCGGCAACTCACTTCATGGGGTGGAGTTCAGGGGGCGGCCCGTGGTGCAACCGGGGAGAGGGTTTTTTCGTGCTTCGCGGACGGACGACTACAGCGAAGAGGCGGGCGGGCAGAGGGAAGCGTTCCGTGCATATCCGATGCGGGATGTGGGCCATCCATTGCGCTCGCGGTGACTCAAGTATCATTCGGGGTCGGCGGCGGGCCCGCGGGCGCTCTCTCCCTCGCTGCAGCGCTCAGCTGGCCGACCGCCGCCACCCCCCGTTCGGGCACTTCCTTCGGTCTGTGAAAAGTTGTCGTGAGCGGTGCCTGACGCTCAACCAGTTACAGTCGGTTGCGGTTCGCTTTCGACGCTGGACGTTCTTTTGCTGTTGTGGGGGACTGTGGCTGTCTGGCCGTACTCCGAACACCGCGGACGGGCTACCTACCTTCGACTTGCGGTATCTTTTTGTTATTACTGAAGCCACGGGCCAACTGGTCTCCGCGGTGTAGTGTGTCTCTGGGGGTTCCGCCTCGCTGGACGGGCGCACACTTTCTGGGTCTGGGTTCTTTTGTGCAGTGTGTCTTCACGACCGCTGGATCCCGCTGGATCCCGCTGGATCCCGCGGGAGCTGCTGGAGTCGAGGAGGTCCAATACTTTAGCTCCATACTATTTTTTGGAGTTCCTCTGACGGTCGTAAGCCCCTCGTAAGGCTAGTTGACCTTTTGCCGAAGCGAACCATAAACCGTGCGCGTCTCAAATGAAGTAGCTGGGATGGGTGTGTTGTAGGGCCCCATGGTCTCTAACCTGGGATCGTTGCCGTTTCCAGCGGGGTCCACAACCGGACTACCTACCGGACCGGTGTACTACCGGACCGGAGCAGTTCGCAGTGTAGTTCCAGTAGTGCTCTAGATTGTGTTTGTGTGTGTGTGCGTGCGTGTATGTGGCCGTGTCCGAAGTGTCTATTCAGAATGTGTTTGAACCCGAAGCCGAACTCCGACCGCCTCCAGAGCGCCCGGCTTGCATTTGACAGAGGAGTCCTCCTCCGTGCGGCAGAGGTTTGTTGGCAACGTAGGAGAGCAGAGCAGACACCAGAGACCTCTGCCCAATTTACATTTGTAGTTCACACAAAGAAAGCCGGCAAAAATAGAGTAAAATTAAAGACGAGTCGAGAGCTGAACGAGCTGGCGACAAAACAACGCGTAGCCGCGTTGGGACGCCGCCGCAGACGTTAAAATTACAATCGTAAACAATTCGCTTTATTGGTAAAACATTTACCCGCATCCCACTCGACTCGATACGGGTACGCGCGCGGGGGCCTCTCGCTCTCTTTCTTGCTTCTCTTCATTATTTCTTTCTCCCTTTCTCTCTTTCTCTCCTTCTCTCTATTTGTGGTATTTTGGACGGTGGAAGGGTCTTGCTGACGCCGTGGTCAAGAAAAGCCATGAGCTGGCGAGAGCTCATGATAAAGAATACCCAACTCACCCAGCGTCTTGATAAGGCGTAGAATTGAGGTACTAGCATAGCATTCAGAATGTTCTGCAATTTCTGATACATGCTTCTTCCGTCGGGGCCCAACTCCCCAATTGTTGTGCACCAACTTGCGCTCAGTGTAGCGGAGCTACCAGTTCCAAGACCTACCGGCAAGACCTGCGTTTTTCGTCACAAGTGCTGTCAGATCAGATAATGCCAGAGTCGGCATTATCATGTGTGCAATGTTAATTTGTGGCGCAAAGTGGCCCGCAAAAGTGTAGTTAGATTGCCACACAGAGCCCAGTATACGCGCCGAAAGGTTAGGATTTCTCGAGCCAGAGCCAGAGGTACCTTCCAAATCTCCCAATCCCAAGTACATGGGTATGCTGCGCATTCCATCAAAAGACGGAGACACTGGTGTCACACCACCCCAACCCTGGAGCATCAATCAACCCAAGATCACAAACCCCATCGGCCAGCGGTTGGTAGGTTGGTGTCCGCCGACTCTCAAGAGCCCGCTACGCTACGGCCGCATTCGAACTCCTCCGGTATGTTGTTATTGTACGTTGTGCAGGGCGGATTTGCATGATTAGAATTTAGATAGGAGAGTAAGGGGTAGCGAGAGCCCGGCCTGGGCCGGTCCAGTATGTCGGTCAGTTCTACTGCATAAAGTTCAACGCGGGCGATCGAACTCGGGTCGAACTGCATAGCGGTATGGGATCGGTATGGAATATATCTGCTTATGCAGCGTCTGTGGTCTGCATACGTTGCATACTCTATGAGCTGACACACACGCCCAGAGCTGGACAGGAATCTTGAACATCGTCGGTTTAGGTTGCGGTTCCATTGTGGCTCTGATAATGCGCGTGTTTCGGGAATTGAGGTAGGGCACCATCAACTACTGGCACAAAAGAAATAAAACAAAAAAGCTAGCTCAAAGCAGTAGGGGCTATGTTGGAGTACTGCTCGAATTACAAATTTCAGTGACTTTACATATGCACAGTTCCTCCACAGCATAGAGGGGTTCGAGCCGCCAGATCCAGATCGGAATCGGCTCATTGTACATATGCATGTTTTCCAACCGCGGTACCACCTATTGCTAGCGACAAAGCTATAGTTGCCCCGCAGCACAGCGTCATCATCCGAATACGATCACCGTCGGTCGGTTGGACGCTTGGAAGTCCGACGCTTACCGACTGTTCCAGTTTCCATATCGAATTCAGCGCATAGGAATCGCACGAGAAACGCACGGCGATTCTAGAGGATACTGCAAGGGCTGTGCGCACCCCATAAGTTCAGGGGTCAAGCAGCACCGTTTTTGCCCTTGTGTTTAAGGTTTTCCGATATCAGTGGTGCTGCTGTTTGGTGATGTAGCTGTGGCTGTGCTGCGTGCTGATAAATAATAAAATCTTGGCTCTCTCTTCCTGTTTCTTATTCCACACACACACACATTCTTTTAAAAGTAGTATAACACTTCCAGCGTAATGCCAGGGTTGGTTTGGCCTTTTTGTGGCAGTCATCTTCTCGTAGCGTAACTTCGCGGTCCCGTGGGTGAAGCCAACCTCTAAATGTGCAAGGGGTGCGGTACACCACACCCTGATTACGCCCCACACCCCTTTTGTTTCAAATGCGTTTTCGGGCAGCATTTGTTTTCGGTTTTTCGGAACGGAGCGCATCGTCCGCAGATCGGTTCCGAATTTGAAACGGGTCACACCCTACACCTTTCAATGACAATGACTCGCTATAGTGTGTCTGGTGACGAAGCGGTAAGCGCGTTCGAGAGCGTCGAGTGCAGGGGTCCGCTCATCCGCTAGGGATCCGCGGATCCACAATGGTGTAATGAGGCTCGGGTGCGGGGCGTACCACCGTTCTGGTGGAGGGCACGACCGAGAGGACCGAAAGGCAAACGCTTGACGCAGGGTGACCTTATTCCAGAGATGAGATCATGGCATTATCGTTCACGGGGTGGTGCTTACATGCACACACCTGCATCAATGGCCTCTGGGTTGACTTGACCACTTCAGTGCTAATAGGGTGTTTTTGCCCACCACTGGCGTCCAGCAGTACAAACCATAGCCGGCGATCTTGGTTACTCTAGCGCCCACGCTAACGAGCTACACCGCCACGAATAGGCTCCATGCCCAATGGGATTGGGTTTACATGCCCAAGGGTCCCAAAATGTCAAGTGCATTGCTCATTTTCCCTGGCCGCATGGCAGATGTACGTACGTAGCCTCTTGAATCGTGGAACTCTGGACTGGAGGTTACCGGGATTTGCTGCACACACACCCTCCTTCTCGCAAACCTTACTTGCACAGCGGCGGCGCTAATTGGCAATAGACATGAGTCCTTCGAGATGCGCTCGGCTACAGTTAGATGTAGATGCAACGGTAGTGTACTCGAAGCAGAACTTCCGTTAAACTTTGCCATATAGGGTGTCTGTAGGACCACGGCGCCCTATCCGGGAATAAAACTGATGAAACGACGGGGGGCCGTAGACATGACTTTTTTCCCGTCCATTCAGGTTCGAGTCTCTCGTGAACTAGCTGTCCTCTCCGCCCCTGCCAGGTTTGAACAGCAAACTAGAGCACCCGCGTACTATCTTACCCGCCAGCGCCATAACCCCCATCAGTTGCCCATTGTTCCCAGCGACAAGCGCCCAGTGAGCCAGCCAAACCCTTCCAAAATGGCAGCCCTAGGTCTTCTGGTCTGCAGCAGCAATCGGAGGGTCTTCGGGTGCGTGTTTGGATGACCGGTGAACAGCTACGTGGGCGCGGTACACACGATAGCGCGGGGAAACGGTAATTTAATTACCCGCCGGCTGGAGCACGCCGAGCTCAAGAGTCGCTCTTGGACCGCTAATCCGCTTCGATCTTCGCAATCAGAGTCACGCCGCGGGATGCGCGTCGGACGTAAAGCTTGGCCAGCCCCTGCCTGAAGGATTGCTCCCGGCCCAGCCTGAAATTTGCTAAACCTGGTACATATGAAGAGAAGGTGAGCAAATATTCAGGTGTGTCGAAGAGCGGTCAGTATCATCGAGGGACGCGCCACGCCACGCCACGCTAACGTGGAATAGAACGGCGAATACCCACCAACAGTGTTTGTAGCGACTAAGAGACGCTTCTCAGATTGCCGAATTTGTGCCAAGTGACGCGCTTGTGTTGACGCCGCAAGAACGTAAACATGTCAGCCAACATTGACTGAGCAGCTGTCTGTCGGGCTCAAAGTATAGTGCCCAAATGCCCAGCATCCATTCCGTGTACTCCCACAATTGAATAATTGTAACGACAGCAGCAGCACTCTGGTTTTCTCGGCGCTCTCACACACGTACACTACCGCACACAGTTGGCCGGTGGCCCGGTTGGGACCTAGAAAAGCCGCATGCGGGACCGCGCGGCTCTTGATGAGCGTTAATTAAATATCCAAAAAGACAACGTCGTCGTGCCCTGGTTGCTGGTGAAACGCTTGTCGATGGCGACGTGCCTCGGGCTGAGCTTAACTTCCGAACGTAGACTAGGTGATGTTTCGTCGAATGTTCCGTCAATTGACTAGAGGATTCAGCCTTCTGCTTCTGCAGCACTCGTAAGGCATGGTGTAAGTAAGAATTGATAAACAATGCG
This sequence comes from Anopheles cruzii, assembly GCF_943734635.1. NCBI lineage: Eukaryota > Metazoa > Arthropoda > Insecta > Diptera > Culicidae > Anopheles > Anopheles cruzii. The sequence continues at coordinate 8,600,439 of NC_069143.1, forward strand.
AATGCTTTGTGAATCTCACGATCGTGGGGGTTAATTTACTCAACGTACTCCAGTTGCCTTTAAAAAATATTAAATTATCGACGCAGATTTTCAACCGATTCACAGCCGGAGTTGATTCTAGTGTCCCTTTCTTTTATTTTCAAAATTCATCTTTGACCAGAACGAAGCCTTCATTTCAGGAGGTATATTTTATGAAATCAACAAATATATACCATAGTATGTGAAGGTAAGACCGCGTATCGGACGGAGCGTGTAACCTCTGATCATCGGAGGTACTATTGCTTTCCCCTTTGTTCGATGAGCCATATTTGCTTGAGTTTAATTTATTCCACAGATAAGCAGCCCCATCGTGCTCGCAGCCCCAAAACCGTACTCGCTGCATGCTACCCCGAGCGAAGGAGAACACAAAAACGGAATTTCTCAAGCACCCACGAGAAGGTGGCGCCAACGACGTGACTCTACAGCGAGGAAAAGCCATCTAATTATATGGAAAGGGAGTTAAGCGGCAGGGAACACGACGCGAACACTTGTTTGAAGCGCGACGGGACAGCGTGCGCGCAGCGTGCACTGTGACACTGGGGCTCCCCGACGCGCCCTCGGTGCGGTTTCTGTGGCGTAACCGACGTGCGTTGACATCATCCGCTTCGAACCTTACCGAGAGCCAAACGGGCGCCTACGTGTTAAATAGGCGGTAAGTCCTCATCAAGCGCTAAAAATAATTAGCAAATGGGATATAAAACTGAACTGGCCGTCTAGAGGGGGGGTGCAGGAGGATGCACCCCTGTACACGGGCAGATCGGCCTCGAGAGCCTCGGACGAATCTGATGCGCAGTGGGCACTGTTTTAGCCGGGCATTGGTAGGGTGACCCCAATGGTGCTACTGGATAAGGACACACCATTAAACATGAACCCACCGAGCACCGTGGAAGGAAGTTGAGCGGTCGCGCAGGGTACAGGGCCCGTCGGTTCAATTGGCAGCTTACGATACACAAATTTTGCACGGTCAGCATATTTGACTAACTGATCCTCCTGGGTCTGGGTTTCCTTGGACTGGTTCCTCTCCGTTCCTATGGAGAAATAGGTGGTGTACCATGGTTCTAGGCTCCTATTACTTGAACCTAATTTTGTTTCTTCATCCTATTTTCGTTAGGTCTATGTAGGTGGACATCCGGTGACTTCAGCTCACGAACCAGGTTCAGGTGACGCACCAGCCTTTGGAATTTACGGCATCAGACCTCCGTGAGCAATACGGCGTGTGGATACTCTTTCGTTCTGGGCGTGTCGGCGCGCCTGCTCTATGAGAAGCCTTACGGCAGCAGAGAGTTGGGCAGATAGAAGCCACGCACAATCTGTTTCCGTTTATGGTCCTATGGCAGAGAGCGCATGCACAAAGGATTCGCCAGCTTAAGCCGAGTGTTTCCAGTTTCTCCACCCACCTCTGGGGCTTAGCTAGAGAAGGGAGTTATGCTCTAGCCCTCTCCCAGCGGATAGTCACGGGACCCCACGTGAGTTCGCCCAACGATTCAAAACCGCTCATGAGTGGGTTAATTAGATTAGTCAATGTTGTAATTCAATTAGAAGGCCAAACTATGCTCGCCCTATCGAACCCACGCGACCCCTTCGACGGCCGTTGCGCCAATTAGTAAGCGTACTGTCCGAAGGATGACTACTGCAGTAGTGTCGATAGCACTACAGCCCTATTATTATTTGTATTGCTCTGCACGCTCCTAGACTTAAAATTTCACCGATTTGGTTGACCACGATTATAACTGTTCAATACTGCAAAGAGTAGTTAAAACCCAATGTAAGCGAAATCACGTCAATTAAATAAAGTGCTAAAGAGCCTGAAACCATGTACCATATGCACTGGGCGTGTGTCGAACCGCAGCTAGCGTATCGTTGCCTTATCTAATCCCAGAGCAGAGCTCAGAACTTGAAAACGCCATAAACGTCATACTTTTTTCCTTAAAAAACAGGATATTTTGTTTAGCTGCTGAAACAAGAAAAGCACAAACCCGAGCCATATCTGCCGACGCTTATCCAGCTGCGTTGCCGCCGTTGATTGGATGACACTCGCAAACCGTCAGCTGCAGCCGAGTCTAGCGAGGGACGGAACGCCTTGAAGATGCAACCTTAAGTCGATACCACCTGCTGCGCTGCCGTCTGCGTCGCAATACAAGTGCTTGATTGTTGCTGATGCAATCGTCCGAGAAGTCCGATCCGGCAAGACACAAACAAACGGAAACACTTCCAACGGCGCGCTGGTACACTGAGCTCTCGGAGGCACAGCACACTGGGGTACTGTGGGGCTTGACGCCCCCACCAAAGATCAAGATCGAGCTAACCGTGTGGACCGCTGGTCACTTGTCACCCGTGTGTGTGCACGGGGAGTACCACCGGAGTACGGAGCACTTCTCCCGGAGTCGTGGAAGTCGCGCTTCCCGTTTGGTTTTGCTTCACAATCTAAACTCAGTGCGCTGACGACCGACAGCCGCAACGTTCGGTGCACTAATAAATTACACGCAAACCGGCCACCGTCTTCCAAGTTGGTCGCCGCCCTCGAGTCGTGGGTGCGCGACAGAGGACAGAGTGGTTCTTGGGTCCCCGAAAACCGCCCGAAACCTCCGGTCTGGTTGAGCCACCCGGCTCCTAATCTAATTATCTTGTGCCTCCCTTCTTAGCTACACGCTGGGTGTGCAGTGGCCGATTCCGGTTGCTAATTCCAATCTCTCCCTCAAGTCTCGGTGCACAGTGCGAGGGACAGTCCCTTGCGGGCAGTCCGGTTTCAGTGGCTAGTGGTGACACACGAGACACATACGCTGCGGGTGAGCGAGGCAAGCGCGACCCACCCGCATACCTGGAACCGGGAACCGTGGAACATTTCAGCGATGAGGCCCCGTATGGATGGATGAACCGACTGGGTGGGATGGATGGGTACCGACTTTTTATCAACCTTAGTTTAACCCTAGACCAACCGCAGCGCACTCTGGGAAAGATTAATGAGAAACAAAATCCGACGGTTGTAGGAGAAGTAAAGGATGGAAGTACTGTGTGAGGTATGGTACATTAGAATACTTTCTGGCCAGCTAGGTGCTCCCCTAACTAGAGTCGTACCTAGCTGAACTTGGCTGCCGGGAAGCAATGGCTCAGGAAAGAGGCCATCGTAAAGTAGCGGACATCGCACTGTGGTAATGTGTTCCACATTACGTAGCAGTTCGGGCGAACCATTGAAGCCAACATAAGTACCAACGGGTGTGTCATAGATGCCGCTCACTAATCTGTCCTCTGGTTAATAGGCTTCCTAGGGCCTCCCTGACTTGCTTGTGCGTGGCTAAGCTTGCGCCTTCCACCACTAGCACACTCATATACCGTCATCCTCGGCCCGATAGCACGTGACATGTCATTGCGCCCTCATTCCTTCGGTTTCGTTGTACATCCCGACCTCCCGCGACCGCTGACCGCGTAGGACTACATGGTGACAGCGAGCGGTGGTTCACAGTAAATGGATTTGGACCAAATTTGGAATATGTGTTGCTGCTATAGGGTTTTGACCTCGACGACATCGATTGTTTCGTCTGTAAAACAGCATTTACGATCGTCCGCGTTTGGGAGAGAAAAGGACCAAACATCCCATGCATTTTCCTTGACAGCAGATAAGCAAAGTTTACGAATAATCATCAACGCCAACGCGATGAAGGCAACAGAACAACCGACACCGGAGGGTTAGCCTCCGCCCGCAGCATCGGTTGTCTAGGCCTCCACTGACAAATATCAAGTAACAAAAAAGATTAAGTAATATTGTAGGACCAAGTCTTCCGTACAGGGATTTTTAGTCATTAAATGTCGAAGAATATAAGAAAGCACAAAGTTGCACCAACTTTGTCCAACGGCATGCTAATTACGCGTCTAGTGGTATGAAACTAAGGTTCTGAATCTTTAACACTAGATATACTGAGGTAGGGGAATAATAACGGGAATTTGCTTATAACTCTCACTTATTCTTAATCACCCTCGAAGTAGTTCCACCTTAATACATAGCTGGATATTGTACAAAGCCACAACAGAAGGAAATGTTTCAAGACGTTCAGGGAAATTGCTTCAGAATTTCAGACGTTAAGACAAATCCCGCACGAAGCATGTTTGTAAATTTATTTTTCGATTACAATTATCTGTGATGGGCTTGTTATTTTTTAGAGTGAATAAAGACTGATAGCCACGATAAGCATTTTTTTCTTCTTATGAACACGTTTCAAAATGACCCATCATGGTACAAATAGGTATATTGAAATCTAATGCTATTTCTAATGGTAGTTGTAGTGGATTATTAATTTTTGAATGTAGGCCGTTGAAGTTTACTGAAGTACTTCGAGAATGACCAACGTTGGATGGAATCACGCAAACAACCAATTTACGGGTATGTGTGCTAATAGATTTATTTCTCATAATTTCTTTCTCTGTTTCGCTTAAACTAAACTATAACTAAAAGCATACAGGTTTTGTGGTAGTTTTGTATACATAAACTGTTACTTTAACGCTAAACATATCATCCTTTGGTTCTTGAGTTGGGGTCGTTGAAATAATGACAATATGCTAACAGTCAATTGGGTGCTTTGCCGCGTACGTATGCAACCGACACTCCAGATAAGTTTTTCTGACGATGGTTTATGTGACATGCTCAACTACCTTACTTGTAATTCGTTCTTGGAACCATTTGGAATTAATTACTGCGATATGTCAAACATATAACCCAGCATCGCCGATCATCTTCCTGTGAGAAGCGTTCTATGGGTGGCGGAGAGCCAACGTTCATAAATGAATGGCATAATGTTTCGAGTTGGGGCGAAAGCATTTAGAGCGAGTATTTATCTACACCAGCCTACCAAAACGGAAAACCCCATCATGTTGCCATCTCGCCCTAATGCTTTTTTTCTGTAATAACAGTATATCGACAAGGTAAACAGAAATAGGATCAAAACATTTGCCTTCCTAGAGCAGAAGGATCAGAGGGATCTCTATTATGATCACACGCCTTTCTTTTGTTTTGCTGTTTTGTTTTTTTTTTTCATTCTCTTTCTGGTCTTTGAGCAGTACGGAACACCACCACCAGTGTTTCCGGTTCGTGAGAGAAACCGAAGATTGAAACATAGAAGCCCTACAATCGTCTAACCTGATAACATTAACAGGTATATGCTTTCCTACGTCCACTTTCTTGGTTTACATTTGCATTTCTCTACGCTGGTTACGATAAAGGTTACTAGTAAAATCTTAGTTGCCTTGAGGACCACTCCAGTAACAATACGCGTGCGTACGTAACAAACATCCGTATGAAGCACATAAATGGCGTTTTTCCTTGTGTTTGTCTTTTAGTATGAGACTTGTTTGCTTCCCCTTTTCTTATCAAATACTTTCGATTCAATGTAAAGCCACGGTACGAAGTCTCTAACTCTAGGCTCGTGGCCCATTTTTCGTGTGACTCCTGTTGCTCAATTACGTAATGCGCAGCTCAGTACAAACAGCAGATTCTTAATACAGGTGGACAGAGGACATGAAATACACCGAACGGAAAAACTACTTGTCCACACGGGTTCCAGTTTCGCAAAAAGAGTAACATAGAACCCCAACCCCCCTCCCCCTTTTATCGCAACGCCTAAATTGTGTTAGCTCGTTTTATCAAACTTAGAAAAGTGGGGGCGAACGGGGACGGGGATTGGAATGTGTATAAATATGTAGTGTTTGTCAAAAGTGTACATTGGGGTTCGCTAAGTACAAATGTTATTCACTCTAAAAACGCTTCATACGCCACGCCACATTTGTAATTAACGGAACTACGGACATTAATATGCTCTGTCGAGTTTATCTCAACACGTTAACTGTGCCAAGTAGCGATTTATATAGGTTTTTGTTACTTCTACTTTTCATCATCGAGCTTAGCTAGCGAAAGCACATTCACAATACTACTAGTATCAGCTATCATGTTCGTTATAGTAAAGAATTGACACGAGGTTCAATCAATATGGCTATGACACGCCCTACAGAGTGTCACCAACAGAAACAGTCCTGTTTTTGCTGCCCTCCCATACATGGTTATATGAATGAATACGTATGAGTATGCGTTGGAAATTAATACTCAAATATTGTATTGATAGTTGGTGTGCCATTCGCGCTAGGAACGGCGTGATCTGCACCCATTGCATTGCTTCATTTTCTGTTTTTTTTCTCAATATATATACATGGAAGGTATGTTGTTAGCAAAGTGTCTTAGATTACTTTGATTTTTGTAGACTTTCCACATAATCACTCTCCATTTTTTTAGGCTTAGTTTGAGTTTAAATACTACTCTACTATTGGACTCCGCGGACACGTTGTAAGCCTTACGTTGTCGCATCGCACGACTATATCGAAAGTATTCATAACACGTTACAGTTCAAAGCGTGTCAAAATCAAAGGTAGTTCTACATCTGCTCAAGAGTCCAATCGGGGGGAGCCAGAACTGCGTTACGAAGTAATACGTGAAACCGAGGCGTGAAAACTAAATTATCATCAAAATAACTGGAGTGCTTTCTGTTTCGATAAAGCATTCGCCAGCGTCGCGTAATACTGCCGTAGGTCATTTTAAAGTTAGCGGTTAGTGCATTTCATCTTCACGTTTGCTGAAAGTGCAACATGCTTCAGTACTACGTGTTCTATTGGCTCTCGTTCAATATCGATGGCGGTGTTTCTTTCACGTCTTCGCGTCCTTCAATCACGTTGCTCTCTTTTCGTTTGCTAAACTTTTCACGAATTCGATTTCAGCAACTATGAATCCAGTGGTGCGATTATTACCAAGAGCTATTCAAAGGTTTCCAGTTTTCAAGATTGGTTTCGTTTAATGGCCTATCATAAAAAGGTAGCATTTAAAACAACATGTATCAGAAATACTGTCCTTTTCGCAATGGCTTTCAACAGTTCTACAACGTTGGACGTTCAATACTGCACTATGCAAACTGCTGTTGAGTAGTTTAAGCACGTGTGTGACCTATGGGCTATTTAATTTTGTTTGGTTCAGGAATTGTTTATAAAGTTGCTCAAATTGATTTCCGAATGTGCCAAACTGGTAGCATTGCTAATTGCTGGCCCCATGGGCGAATGCGATACAAATGTACGACTCATGTATTTGTTTTATGTTGCTGTTTAGAAACGTGTTTGGGCTAGACATGCTTAGGAGAGTGACTGGGTGTTACTATGATATTATTATTGCCGTTTTGTAATATTAATTAACTATAGTCTAGCATATATTTTACATCTTTCATTGTATTTCATTTTGTTAGAAGTTTATCATATAAGAGGTCGATCCGTATTCTCTTTCTTTGTTTGCAACCGCTTCTACTCTCGTTCGCTACTTGCAGCGGAATGCTTTGTACCACTTGAAAACATAATTTTGTAACAATTGGAGAAAAAACGGCGTTACAATATGGCTCATCTAGTGCATTGTATATGTGTTTGGTAATGTTCGAATCTAAAATTCGAAACAAGTTTTGGATTAAACCCTAGATAAATAAAGGTTGGATTTCTCGTTATAGTCTCTTTCTGCTGCCGTGCTTTGCATATGTATAAACGTGTGCAATGCTTACTGTAATCGTTTTTCAATTTCAAAGAAGCTTAATGTTACTACTGCCTACTTTCGAATACTCGCCTTCTGCTGTTTAAATGCGCTTAAAGTCAGGTTGCTTCAAATTGTCAGGTTGCTTTTTTCATTGAAATTGTTGTTTTGTTTTTTTTTTTTGTCAAAGATAGGCACTAGTCTAGATATGTAAGTTTTAACAGCCACAAAGCTTGAAATGCTTCGTTTATGGTAAAGCTTTTAAGCATTGTTGTCTTCACTAATTCTTTAAAAGGACATCTATGTTATTATAATATACAAACTACGGCATTCATGAGTGAGCGATAAACTCAAACATAGGAATCTATTTCTTGACAAGCCACGAATATAAAGCATTCTAACATCGAGCAAACATAGTGAGTACTTATTATTATTGTCATTGGAGCCCTTATATATTCGTAAGCTTTTCAATTGAAGAAAGCAAAGAAAAGGCCTAATATTCTAGGTAGATTCCGTAGGGACTATAAACAACAAAACTGAAAAAATACGATATTATAGTCGGCGTGGAAATTATTGCATTGAATCCATTTCCACACTGAAAAAGCTGCATGCGGCATTAGATACCAAACCTGTTTGCCTTATAATGCTCACGGTAAGATGTATATTCAGTATCAATAATCAATCAAAAATAATTACTGTAGTGTCGATGGTACGAAATCAGTTCTGCGTTTGAAAACTAAAAATGGTAATTCAACAATTCATTGTGGTCGTTACAAAGATTTTTGGCACTCAAACCACTCACATTTTTTCCCAAACTCATGTTACACAGTCAATAGTCAACTAGTCTGCCTAGTCTGCCTGTCAGACTAGTGTTTGTCTGCCACTACCTCGCTTTTTCGTTACTCAATTATTTTTTGCTACGTATTCGTTTGACAGAGTGGTTCTTAATTTTTCAATCAGGGGTTTCAATTTTCAATTTTTCAAACATAAACTAGTAGAACTAACGAACCTTTACGTGGAGGTGATTTTATGAGCGTTGCACACAAATCTACATATATGCTGTGTCGTATCTACACACAATTCAAACTTTATTTATAGTACTTTTTTAGCATACTTTTGCGTATAGGTAACGAAAACAATCAAACCAGAAAAAGGCTCGTGTACATAAATATGTCACCATATATGTTTATTAGCTGTTAATACTAGGGACAACCATGTATATGCTATACATATATAAATATTGCGTTTTCTTCAATGATCGACCCATAGAAGACTGCAAGAAAAACCTAGCACCTTAACATGCCGTCTTTTGACTTAATATCGTTGGAGTACGCTGCTGAAATAAATATACAGGTGAAAAAAAAGCCTGTCCTTGTATAATATAAATTGCATGTGCAATGCGTAGTAACCTGCAACACTATATTCTGTCTCACTCTCTCTTGCTCTCTCTTTCATTCTCTCCCTATCTCTTGTGCTCTCTTTATCCTCTTTTAACACACAATTTTCTATAATTTCATCACCCGTGGTAATGGTTCATTGTGGTTATAGTTGGAGACATGGGAATACTATAGCAGGCAAACAAACAACCTGCGAAGCTAGCCACAAAAGCAATCGCCATTGTTTGCCTCTATTCTCTAGGAATTTTTAGAGATTGAAGTTCATCTAACATCTCTTTCTCTAAAAGTTTCTAAACGTTGTTAAAGTAATAGTTTCATGTTTGAATTTAGGTTCGTGTGTGTTCGTTTGAAATATGAATGCTTGTGTGTGTGCGTGTGTGCGTTTGGATTTGTGTTTGTTTTGTTTACGTGACACAGGCCGACACACACGACATACTCTTAACGCACGCTTACTAAAATGTTTCCTTACGATATGTATTGTTTTTGAGTGTTCAACTATTGATTACTGTTATCATATTATGATTGGCATTTTTTAGTCCTACTATTACTCTGTGTTTTTTTTTTTATTTGTATCAATATCCCTATCAATATCATTATTGTTATCTACAAGGTAGACAGTTTTGCAGATTTCCAACCCTACAGTACTTGTTTACTAAACCTGTAAAAAAATATGTTCTCAGTGTTTATCTTTCTTTGTCTCTAGAAGGCCATTGTAATAATATGATAAGATTGTTGCTTTTTTGATTCCACCAAAATAGGTGATAGAACATGCATAAGAATTATTTTCTATTTTTCTTTTCGTTTATAATACGTACTTATTTCCCCATATTGGCATTTTAACTTACGAAAATTAGCATCTACATTGTACACGAAACAATTAAATTCAGTGCCCTGTGTATCTGTGGAGGTGTTGTAACTAGAGCTTCGAACTATGGGTACTCGTTACTTTTCTTCGTCTTCAGCTATAAATATGCTACATTGAATTTATAAATTGTATACATCTTAGATACTGATAATTTCTTGCTTTGTATTTCATTCAAATTAATTAAATTCGGAGTAGTAAAAAAAGTCACCGACCGACCACTCGTCACGCGCACAAATCCGCACGGAGGTAATACATGATGGATTGGAAATAGTACAGACGATTGCATTCTATGCAATGAATTGCTTCCTACAGTTCGGCTACGAGTATGTCTTACGATTAGTTCGATTAGCTCACACTGATTTTGTGACCTTTGTATACAGTTGATAGGTTTTCACTACTGATCTGCGGTATAATTATGATAACGGTTAAAGCACCGGGATATGTGTCTGGCTTTTAGTAATTCATATGAAGTGCACAACGCCCATTCTAAGTTGGTTTTGCATTTATATTTTTATGTTTCTGTTTATCATATTTTCATGTCGGATTAACTACGCGTACATAATCCATAGTCTACTTTAGTTTTTTTACCATTTTCCTTAGCTTTTTGTTTAAATAATATATTCCATCGTTCGCTCCCCACCGACATTTCTAATTTCTAAACATCGTATGAATCACATGCATGATGATATTTGATCATAAGACCGCATCGCGTATATTATTATTATACTGACTATTTTCAAAAAATCAATCGATACTATACAGCAATAAAGCCGTATCCACTGTACTGACCGGCCCGTCCGCCCATCTTCTTCTGTGTTGTTCACTTTTACTTTTTGTCATGGTCTTAAAAAGCTTTCTTTATAAAGTGGTAGCTTTGTTGTCCTCTTACTGACTATTTGTTTGTTTTACTCATTTTGTATATTAATATCTAAATTTTTTTTCTCAGTTTCACATGATATGTATTGGTTTACAGCGTTGTTGTAGATATTCCCTTTTTTATGTTTTTGCACAGCAACATTCAAACACCTCAAAAGTATTAATCGGTCACGTTAGTATTCTTGTTAAAAAACAAGCAGTCAAATGTCGGCACGCTTGCGGCACATCTAAACGACGGATATAATGTTTGATTAAACTCAAAAGGAAGAATAAAAGTAACAAGTAACAACGCATGTTCACGGAAGTGAAATGAATGCCATAAGAATATTGTAAGACTTAAATTACAAACTTTTATCTTTTGGTTTTGTTGTTTTGCATATATATACGTACGCTGGCGTATTATAGCTGCTTGCTCTAGCAATCACTCTAAACATATTAATTGTCTATCTTCTAGTATAGCTACACAGCAATGTTTCATAAGTCTTCAAGCACATGATATGTATCTGTAACAGAGGTTCGGGTTTATCCATCCTTTCGTAAAAAGCGCATCACCCTGAACATACTGACTCCGTCTAAACAGCCTGCGATTGACGACCGCTTTACTCTCTCCAGGTTTCATGAGATTCTTAGATTTTCGTTTTCGTAGTGATGATAAGCGCCTGCGCCTCATCAGAAAAGCTCCTTGGAATTTTTTGATCACTACGACCACAACTAGTGACTGGTTGTATATATATTTTTGTTTTGGTTGTATATCCATTTCAATATGAATTACTGTAGAAGTATTATGCAGCGGACTGTCGTACACGCCGTACAGCGCACCAAATGCGCCCGCGGCAGTCGCTTACTTTTCCAAGCCTCTTATTGCCAAGAGCAAAACTAAGAACACTATTACGACAGGCATTGTTGGCGTAATGCTGCCCTGTGAAACTTGGTCAAGCAAATTGCAGGGCGTCTTCGCAGGAACTGCGGGAATGGGAGATTAGAGTTAGATCAAAACGGTGTTGCTTCGAATATTGAGATTTCACATACCAGACCAGGCACGCAGTCGTGGCAAAAAGTCGTTCCAAAACGCGCACGATGTTGCCATCGGCCCTCGCCCATACTTTTCTCCTCGAAGATCATCTTCTCCTTCAGCGTTGAAGAGAAAGAAGATTGGGTTATCTTTGGTGTACAGTGGCCAGTGCTCACCTTCCAATGCCGGATTGCTGTGTTTGAATGTGTAACACGTAATGTATAGTAATGACGAATGGAAAGAAGGAGGAAGAGAAGGAAAGAAAAACCTGTTAATATACATGGCTACATGGCACCGGAAATTGTGGGACAGCATACCCTGAGCGCGCAAATTCACTAACAGATAGTACCATCCGCCGGCTCAGATCTCGCTCGCGCTGTCGATATTGTAAAGAGGCGTTCATTGGCTGGCCGAAGATGTACTCCACCTCATCGCCATGCAAAACTCCCATCCATTCACCCCATAGGGAGGTACTGGTTCGCTATTGGATGGTTGAAGCATCATTATAATCTGCACAAAACCGAAAAGGCACACACCACTCTTCCAAGATTTTGCCAATTCGAACAATTTGGCTGGTGTACGAATAAACTCACATGTGTGAAGTAGTAGTAATGCACGAGGGCACCGCGCTCCGCAAGGCCTAGTGCAAATTCGTTGGTGGGACAGATAAAGAAGTGATCGCCAACTGCTCGCCCAACTTGGTGCTGATTCTGGTACCCATCGTTGCCGCTCTCCCACCCGGTGTACTATGAGCAAAAAAAAACAATATGTTGCAATAATAGAAATTATTCTGTGCACTACACAGCAGAAGTGCACCATCAACTAGGAATCTGTACCTGGAATATAATTGCTTCACGCTCCGGTTCGGATGCTTTGTTGAAGATGGTGTTCATGATTTCGAGAAACTTCTCTCTAGGTAACGAGGTGGCTGCATCTTTTTCGAAATAGTCAATGAAGTCGTACAGTAGAAAGTATGTACCTGGTTTTCGTAGCGGATAAGAAATAGAAGAGTAAACAAATCGAAAACACTTTGCATTCATCATTTTAGTGGAGTGGAGTGTGTTTATACCTTCGTCCCGATTACTGCCCACAAGTATATCAATTCCAGTCAAGTTAACCTCACGCAGCATCGTCATCGGATCGGTGGTCATGAACACGCCATCGATGGTGGGGGCGGAGGGAAAACCTAGGATGCCCGAATAAGAGTTCCACTGCTGCACGGAGATGGTCTTCGCGTCAACATTTCTCATGCACTGCATCACGGTGTGTGGAGATTCCTGGAAGCGGAAGCGTGTGCCGGGTGTGTTACCGGTTGCAGCGATAAGCATAGCAACATCGAGTATGTGTTGTAGCACGGTAGACAACGTACCTTTAGCATAGTTAGATTGCAGTTACAATCGTCAATCAGACCTTCGGCCACTTGCAGGGCCTTCTCGGCCGTCATATGACTCCATGGCGCGTTCAGCGTACCGGATTGCAATATACCGCGAGTCGATAGGCCCCGTGTGACGGGCGACAGCAGGTGCAGACTGACGGAGCTACCGCCGGCGGACTCACCGAAGAGTGTGATCAGGTCCGGATCGCCACCGAACGCTTTCGCATTCTCCTTAAGCCAACGTATCGCGAGGGCCTGATCCCACAATCCCATATTGCCCGGCGCTTCCTCCTCGAGTCCGTTTAGGTAAGGGGCCAGATAGAGGAACCCGAACGCGCCTACACGGTACTGCATGGAAGCAACGATTACGTTACCGACGGCAGACAGTATCTCCGCGTTGTAGGTATCTAGCGTTGAGGTGCCGCTCATGAAACCACCACCGTAGATCCAAACCAACATGGCCAGGCCGCCTTTGGACTGGTGCTGGCGTTGAAAGTCCTCATCGTCTTGAAAGTACTAGAAAGAAGCAAACAGATACGCACGCACGCACGCAGCGGTTACGAAGAAGTGCCAACGTGAGAATGGCTCAACACTACTCACGTCATTACTACCGAAATTCAACCCACGTCCGTGACGAAGCCGAGTTTTGGTTGGTACCCATATGTTCAGGTATAGACAGTCTTCGGAGACATTGGTGTTTGGATTCCACATTTCTTCGCCCGCGAAGCCGGGGAAATATTCATACCTGAATGGACAAGTAAAAAGAATGGTCAATCTATTGGTCGAATGGTCGATCGATGACCGGCTTACCGTTCCTGTATGCACGATGGAGGTAGTCTGGTTGCGTCGAGCACCCCATGCCACGGTTCTGCCGGGACCGGCTTCTTGAAGCGCAGGCTGTCCACCGGTGGTTTGGCGAATGGTACCCCATTGAAGACATGCACCTCGCGGCCCTGCACCATGGTCGAGCGGCCCCGTATCGGGCCGCTGCTGGTTTGCACCACCAAGCGATCGATGATACCGTACGCGGGACATATCACAGTAGCTCCCAGCAGCACCAGTGCCAGTGCGCTCAAACGCGGCGATCGGCCGGCCGTGCAGCAGCGCATCGTAAACATCGTTGCCTTTGCGGCTAGATTGCGTTCTTCCAGACCGCGGCAGCCAGGAAGAAGCAGCCGGTGTGGGAAACTGGGTGGAGTGAGTTCGCGCAGCTTGCTAGTTTTGGCGTGGCGGTTCGCAGTTGACGTGGAGTGCCAGAGTCAATTTCGACTGGCTTCACCAGCTGGAACTTCGCATTATCCTTCACAGCACAGAATCAGTAGTTTGAACAGCGACGACCTGCAATAATTGGCTGCTATTTAACCGAAATTCACAAGCTCCAGAAACGCCCAAAGATCCGACCACCAGCTCCTGACCGTCCAACGTCCGAGACCTTACAGCGAACTGGCACCTGGGTAGCGAGCGCGTTTTGAAAGCTAGAATTCCTAGTAGTCCCAGCGAAACGGTCAAACTGTCCAACGCCCCAAAAATTACTATAAATAGTAGATCCTGGTGCTCTTCTAATAATGTCTCACATGGTCAAACAGGCAAAATATATTAGGCATGCCTCAGTTGGCCAAGGATAATCAAGAGTGTTGAGATTCCCGGGAATCAAAACGGCACGCAGCACCGCGTAACGGTAACTATGAAAACCGTCCACAGACACACACCCACACCCGCGCACCCACTCGCACACACGCAAGCATATGTCCCGGTCCCAGACAACGGTCGACCCGAAACGCGCCACGAGAAAATCATTAAATACCCTTTAACGAGAATAATTGAAAGAAATTGGATGCATTAAAACAATTGAATCTCCCAACCGCCATCCAGATCAATCCAACGCAAACAGCCCCTTCCTCATACCCTCCCCCTACCCCACACAAACCCCTCTCAACCGCTTCGCCCGGGGGGGCTCACGAGGATTCGGATCAACTTTTCGAAGACGCCCCCGTGGCCCCCCCCCCCCCCCCCCCCCCGGCCCTTTTGTAAGGGATGGGCACCATGACAATCCAGATCACTGACCCAACAAATCCTGGGTACAAGTACATGACATGAAGGACGAAAACACACACACACACACGCACGCAGAGGAGAAAAGGCGCAACGGGGTGGTGGTGGCAAGCGGCAGTGGGGCGGTGCGTGACGTTAGCGCCTCTGCCTACCTACCAATCAATCCCTAATTTTCTGTGCGCTCGCGGCAGGCGAAACGATGCGCCTCCGCGCGAAAGTGATTACCTTAAGTGAAATGAAAATAAAAAGAAAGCGACAAGGACACCATAATTTTATACCTTTACATGTGCACAAGCTATGCACACTGTTATATAATTTCGTGTGTGTGTGTGTGAGAGAGGGTGGGGGGGGCTGCCACTGCCACTGCCACTTGGTGATGCAAACTCTCCCATACGGTAACTATGGTAAAGCATCCTCATCTCGGGAGGGCACAGCTTGGAGCATATAGATCACACCAGTCGCAGATACACTGTGGGACACATTCCACGGACCGCAACACGGACTCTTTTTCCTTTCGTTGGCTCCGCTTGCAGCCATTCTCCAAGCAGGAGATGGATACCGTATCGAAACAATGTTTTCAACAAAAAAATGTTATTCATATTATGAAGTCATGACATGATTACTATTTCGGCCACAAAACTTCTCGTCCTGGAACACAATCCACTCGCAGCCACTTGGCATTGCTCCCATGGCCCCGGAAGTCCAACTAACAGGCCACCCAACCAATGCCAATGTGTTCATAATGACCTTGAGCGCGGGTTTGGTAGTGGAATTTTCTTACTACACACCCCTGACCAAGCAGCCGTCACCCACCCACCCACGCCAGCCAGTTAGACAGTTCTAATGGGAATCATGGAGCGGGTCCCGGGTCGGTACACGGTGTCATCAATATATGCGCGCCCGGGGATGCAGCAGCACACACAGTTTGGCCCACCCAACCCAGCCCAGCGTTTCCGTTTCAGGATTCGTGTCGTAGTGCGTAAGTGTCGTATGCCTTTCTGCCTACCGCGCGCTCTTGGGCAGAGTCTTGGGAATTATACTTGGGAAGCATGACCATTTTCCCCACTACGCGCTACTCACCACCCCCGCTTTCCACCCTCCAGCGGTAGTACTGTTCGCCGCCACCACCACCAATCATCCAATACGAAGAAGCGTCGCGTAGTATTGATTTTCGAGAAATTATTGTACGGCGGGCGGCCCCGCTTAGCCGCGCTCTTGCTACGTCTCCTCCTGTCGTCTCCAGGGTTAACCGTGTCAGGTGCAAAACTCCATACCGTCACATCGCCCCCCGCCTCCTCCGCTGGAGGAAAACCCACTTCAAAAGAGCTCAATTTAGGGGCCACCTAATGGGCTCAGGACCAACAGGAGCCACCGCGCGCGCTCCTGCTTCCCCCATCCCATTATGGAGCCGTCCGTTTCGCTATTGTTTCAGGTGCTGTATCGTTATTCGGGCTTCCAGCTTTTCTTGACAAACAAATCACGGAATAAACCAAAAAATAGGGAGTCACCTGCCACATGTAACACTTCTATATACATATGTGTACGAGGTCCGCCGCCGCCGCCGCCGCGTTGGGGTTGATTGGGTGTCCTTCTTTGCTTTGGGTTTCGGCACCGCCGGAGAGGGGACGTTCAGGACGATCGTAGGAACGTGCCGTTGTGTTGTGGAAAACTTGTCGACCGGTGTGTGTTGTGGAGCCCCGGTCTCGGGAGGCTCTGGACGCCACCGAAAAGCGCTGCCTACAATTCCGTTCGCTGCACGCGGTGTGCCGTTTGCATTTTTTGACCCGCGAACCGAGGAGGTTAA
>NC_069143.1:8617498-8681041 GCF_943734635.1 Anopheles cruzii
CAGCGGCCGCTGTTCGTATGTTTGAGAATGTGGCCGTCGTGCGCCAACCGTTTTTACTGGGCAATGTAGATACTTAACCAAATATACAAGTGTATCAAAATGGTAATCTTTCGACAGCTCAACTGAAACTGACGTGCAAAACAGCTCCCGAGGCAGCTCCTAGTTATCAGCGAGTACGATACGAACGCTGCTCACTCACTCACGCTCTCGGCCACTGCAGCTCACTGTCTCTGTCCCGCACGGGCGCGACACATACGCTCACGCAGTTATGCAGCCACACGGAGAGAAGGCGAAACACTTAGATATCGATTCTGGGAAAGTGTGGTGTGTGTGTGTGTTTGTGCCTTTGGGGGCGAGAGAGAGAGAGAGAGAAAGAAAAAGAGAGAGAGTATATACCACAGTACAAAACACCACGGTTGCCGTTTAACGGAGATAAGATTTAGTTAGAACGATTGGTCCAGAGGCCGCCGCCGCTCGGCAGCAAATGATGTTCCTTCTGTTGGAGAATTGAGGGAAGACATTTGTGGAGGATTACATTGAAAATAAAAACACACTACACACGCTTGCACCGGCTCGAACCGGCTTGTTTTCAATTCAAATTACTTTTATTGCATTTTTAGCCAATTTATCTATCTGCAAAAACAATAATGCTGATGTACGGTTAGAGAGTTTCAAAGTAGACTATTCAGTTCAAAAGAACTTCGCAACATTACAAAACCGGTCCAGTCCGTTCTTGTAAGATCTTAAAAAAAACACAAAATTCTTCTCCGTGTACTCTATGTCTCGTAGTCTCGTATAAGTACATATCCTTCGCTTGATAAACTTCAAGCGCATGTTTTGGCCACTGGAACCTACTTCAGTGTCCGGTTTGGGCTTGGTCGGCTCGGCAGTAAGCGATTGTTTGAATTGCTCTTTTGGGCAATATCTGTTGAGCTAGTCAAATTCCTGCAGTTTCTTTTTCAACACGTTTTTTTACGTTACATTTGAAAAACGCATGGACCGAAAAGTCTCCGATCTAATACGTCGGATCTTATTGCGTTCATTGATTTGGATTTGTGGATTTGTGGAACACGTGGATTTGCTGACTTCAAACGTGGCCGTTTGAAGAGACCGGCGGTGCAGAACGGTGCGGTGGACGGAGCGAGCGGCACTGGAACGATTTTGTCGCTCCTGATGGAGATTACGTTGATGAATAAAGCAAAAATTTGCACACAAACAAGCGTGTTCTTTCTCAGGCCCGGGACTTTTAAGCCCCCACGTGCTAGTCTGTCGGTTAGTTGACGGCAGTCTCAATGTGCACTTCATGCTTGCGGCATTGAAAACTCTGGAACGTTTCAATAAAGCGTTAACATCAATTAGAACATCAAAACCAACATCACCACGGAGCATAGTGGAATTATTCTTATTATTCTCAATACGAGCTTCCGGTGCAGCTGCCGACCGCCATTTCCACTATACCATTTACTTTGATTCATCCTAGTAATATTTTTTGTGTTCAAAGAAAAGGATTGGTTTGGCCATATTCAACGGGTTTTGTAATTTTCAGTAAATTTTTTTCAGTTACTTTTTTTCGGGCACATTTCGGGCGGTCATTACTTGGCGAATGTTATTTTTCAAATGGCAACCCCTTTTATCTATTAGCCAACCGTTTCATTTATGTATCTATCATTTACAGTCAGTTTAATACTAACCACTGACTCCGCCCCACTCTGTCGTTAACCGCAAGTTCCTGGTCACAAATCTTAAGTCTTTCAACCTTTTTGCTGCTCGGTCCGGCGATTGAAAGGAGAAGTGCTCCTGAATTAAGAAGTGCAGCGATAGAGAACTATGACATCCTCGCTGTCAAATGAGCTAATCGTGAAACTGGCGGCCTCGACTGGCGTTCGGTCGCTGTCCTTCGGCGGTCCATTTCTCCTGCCACCAGCTGATGGTGCGCAGGCGCTCCCTCGGCTCAGGGTCATCGTCGTCACCCCCGCTGCCGGTGGCTGTTGTTATTGTCGCCTCCTCCGTCCGATGCAGCGTTCAATCCCCTTACTGTCTAGGCGCCATTAGTTGCTCTGGACCAGCTGGACTACCAAACCACTCCGCCGCCGACGTTGACTCTCGTATGTTGCGACCCTGCACCCTGTCGTGCAGCGTATGCGCCTCGCCAGGCTCCAGGGGGGCTGGTCATGGCATGAGAATGACGGACGCTGAACTAGCCCGCAAAGTATTCGTAGACCGACTAGAGCGACCGAGATAACAGAATGGTGGACGAAGGTGGACAATCGCGAGCGGTGGAAAGATATCCTATGGCAGACCGCTCGGCGGTTGTGATGCCGAATAAAGTAAAGTAACCAATGCAAACGGCGATTTACTAGAATCAAGCTGCGACTTTCTTCATAATAAATTTTCTTCAATTGATAAATTCACCGAACCACACGTTATAGAAGGTGCATTTCATAACTTGCTAATCAATATGCAATAACAAAATATCCACCAAAACGGCAAAAACAATAACGTAACACTCGTAACAATAAAACCACGACATCGGAAAATAGAGCTAATTGCACGGTGTTAAGCCTGATAAGTGCTGATAGTATTCCTCAGCCTATCCTACAAACGGTCAAAAGATTACAGGAGAATGAGAGGCATATGGAAAAAAACTAATAATTACTTTTTTTATATAAATAATTGCAAATTATATAGGATGAACATAATTAGTCAGTTGGGACATTCAACACATGAGTTCATCAGTAGAGATCAATTATCCGCACAAAAGTTAGAGAAGCCCATTAGCACAATTTGATCAGAAATTTTATGTGTTTGCGCTTGCGCTGTGCAACAGTATAGCAAAGGGTGCATAGTTATACATCAAAAACTGGTCATCAAATCTCACTAGAATGTTTTGAGAAATCCATTTGTGAGATAATTTGCGGTTGTGCAATCGATTGTTGGGCGCATCATTCAGAAGGTGTGCATAAGTACATTTTATTTTATTTTGCTTTCGATTTTGGTATTTACAATTAGAAAAATTAAAAAAGGTATTTTGTTTATTGTACAATAGGTTCGCAGAACAGTCGTAGCAGTACATTCACGTAGCTTAAAAAATCATGCAAGTAAACGTTAAATCAAAATGAAAAAAATATCTCCTAAGGCTAGCAGTAAGCATGCCTTGTTATGCGCGATGTTGCAAATACTGAGATTAATTAAATGGTGAATGCTGTTAGAAAGTTCCGTGCGCATCTGCTCCGTTCCGATCCGCTCTCCGTGCGTATCTGCTCTGCTCCATAGAAGCTAGTGGTTGGGAACCGCTCCTCTATTCGAGTACACTAACAGTACAGTAATTTAAATCAGTAATTATTAATCGGAACCTGCTGTTGGTCGCAATGCGCTTCTACAACACAAGAAACGTTAACTGCCTTTGCCAAAATACAGGATTAGTTTGTGAATGTGAATAAAATGAAAAACAAAGCGCGGCGCAATTGTGCTCTTAACTTAAACCTATCTATAAAATTGAATGTTTTGCGCAGAATTAACTAAAACCTATCATTGCGCCGTAGCTCGAAGATAGCTCATTCTTGTTTCTTATTTGCTACGGTGCTTGTATTGCCAGATGACTGCGGTACGGTCGGGTCAGTTGTGTCCAATTTCGTGTCTTCGGTAGTCTCCTTGCGGGGCTCGTCAACTATTCCGCCGCTCGCCTCTTTGACCTTATTTTTCTCTTTATCTTTCTCTCCCTCCTTCTTTATTTCTGGCAAAGATTCTTTCTCCTTGTAGCGGGATGACACTGTAGATGATGATTTTTCCTTGGAGCTGGATTACCGAAACATAGTTAAAAACAAAAGCAAAGGCACGCTTGTAAGTTTTGTAGCCGATAGTCGTTCGACAAGACTTTACACATACCTTTCTCGCTTGGATGATACGGTCGAAGTGGATCGTTTACGATCACGTTTGTGTACAACGGCACCCACACGGTCGTAAACAGTGTTCAAAATTGCATAGTATTCGGTATTCTTTTTCTAGTTTGAACAAAAAGGAAAAAAAACAATCGTGACCGATTGTTGTCATCAGAGAAATTTCAAGAAAAAAAAGGTTCTTACGGCTCCTTTCATGAGTTTTATGGCTATGAGCTTCATGAATTTTATTGCTGTATTGCTTCATTTTGATTTCTTGGTATAGGTTTTATGAAAGAGTTTGTTTGCATCAATGCATTTGGGTTATGGTTTTAATATTTGTTAGGTTATTCTGTAGAATTGTTGAAAACTGCTGCAGCTGCAAGCTGCAACTAGTAAACGAAAAAATAAAAACGAACCAGATATGGAGCACTCTAAGAACAAATGTTAAGCACTATGGCCAAGAAATGTCGCCTGGTCGTCGTAAAAAGATCTGATCTGCCTACTTCGACGAAGTTAAGTGTAGATGTGACGGAACGAAAGAGCATTGCGTACAATGAAATGATACACAGGTCACGAAACAGCGTAATGGAGTATAAAACAAAGCGATTGAAGATGTAAGATTCCGTGGGCTTGAGGTAAACAGAATGCTAAAAGGACCCACGAGATCACTTAACAAAGCAGATTATCAAAATAACTTCCAGGTACCGGAGATGCTGTCGCGACGATCCCAGCCCTTTGATAAAATAAATAAATAACGGAGCTGCATACTGCTTACAAGATTATCTCCCTCGGTCTGCCGGTCTTAACTATTAGGGAAGATTCTGAAGAGAAAAATCTACCAATGATCTGATTTTCACCATGCGATGCGGATGATGGAGCGGATGATGGAGTTTCGTAAGGACACTCAGCACCTTACAATCCCAGTACATACGCATCTGAGAATTGGATTCTGGCCAAAACTGACGAAACCCTCCTTGTCCGGTTTTAATCTATCGTTCGCACTCAACAGCCGACTCGAAATGTAAATTTTCGATCAAACGCCGGAACATATACTTTTCGTATTTCTTTGCTTGGAGACACTGAGAAAAATTATGACAGAAGCTGGGAAAGTGATGCTCGAAATTGACATTATTGTGGTAAAGATGTACTTCAACAAGGGAGTGTGGCAATGATGCAAATGCAATGATGTTCATAAACCGAGATGTCTGTGAAACTATAATTAGCTGTTGGTGAGGTGAGCTGTTCGATATTTAATAGCTGGTAGGGATTAAAGCATAACTCGAAACCAATGACCACGTATACTTAAGAGATGCAATAAATTCGATCACAAATGTTCGATAAAAGAATAGTAATTGGAGGAACGGAGGAATAATGAACGGTTGCTTTTATTTTCAAAAAATCATGTCTTGGCAGAACGAAACTTGCAGAGTTGGCTATTATTTGATAAAACATTGCGTGTTGATTTGCGTGTTGGTTTGGATGGATCAATGTTTGATAAAACATTGATTTGCGTGTTGATTTGCTTTGATTTGAAAAAAAGGAACTTTGCGCTCAGGTAAAAGCGTGGAGGTGGCTCGATTATATCAAAGCATTGTGACGCTTCCACACCCAACGCTTGCAAAATTCGTGTTTTGCAGATCTTTTGGAATTTTTTGATGAATTTGGCGAATGATTGAATCTATTCAAATAAATCAACTTTGGGCGCAATAAAGTTCCACCGCTTTACCAGTTACTGATTGACAGCTGAATGGGATTGAATTGTGTCCAAACTTACCGAAATGTCGCGCACAGTTTGCTCAATATCCATCAACTTTCTTGTCAAGTTTTTCGTTTCGGCGACCAATTCTCTTACTTTGCTGTTGGCATGGTTGTTGCTAGACGTCAACTCGGCGTTCTGAATCTCCGAAATCTGGAACAATTTCTCTGTAGTATCCCGTGCTGCCTCAGCGCGCTTCAGTTGTTCCAACAGCTTCGCTACATCAATGATGGAACCGTTGTATTCGACAAAGCCTTCATGAAAAAACGAAACAAAAAAGAATAAAATACAAAACGTCACCCGAAATGAACCTTATTTTTCTTTAATATATTACCGTTTTGCATTGAAGATGCTTCTTCGCTCTTTCCTGTATCTAATTCCTTTGAATTACTGCCGGAATTATGTTGTTTCTCTCTCTCCGGCTCATTTACTATACGATCCAGACTTTGTTTAAGTTGCATTTTGTAGTCCGTATTACCACGAGTAATTTCGGTCACGATCTTGTCCGATACTGCTTTTCCAGCACCATCTTCAATGCCTACATGCGCGACATCACTACCAGTGCCTTCATTATCTTGCAGCTTTTTTTGTTCGGATTCTGTCTCTTCCAGCGTCTCTACCGTTGGATCGGTTGGCAGGCGTTCCGTCAATTTACGGTAGTGCAATGTATCGCGAACGGTCGCTTTGGCCACTATTTTGCGTATTTGCGAGCGGGAGAGATTGAGGCCAAGTGTGTAGATGATGTCCTCTAAATCCTTTTCAAAAATGTAACCGCAATGCGTAACGTCAAAATAGAGAAACGAGAGCTGAAGATCCGTGTTGATGTGCGGTTTGACACCTTTCTCTTTTGCAAGACGATCCTCGTCACTTTCAGCAGGATGGCGCGTTGAACGCTTACGTGTATCACGCTCTTCCGTATCACCAACCCGCTTACCATCGTCACCCTTATCTCCAGATGTTGTTTTTTGATCGTCTCCGTTTGATTTGCCACTTTCGGGAACACTTTTTGAAATCACATCAGCAGTGGCGTCCTTCTTATCGCCTTCTTTTTTCACAGCAGGCAGCAAACACAACTCTTTGTAGATTTTGAAGCCAAAATCGCGAGCCAGCATGTCATTAAATAGCTCGGCGAACAGTGATACTTCGAAGGAGTACTCCTTCGTATCTTCCGGACGATAGTCAAGCAACACCGATAGGGAAATAACTGAGCAGTCAAACTTTCCCGACTTAGCAACACGCGACGGATGTACAATAATGTGTGGTTTCTCCGGCAATACGTACCGTTTGTCCAACAGCTGGCGCTCTTTCTCACTAAGCTTAACCTTTTGAATCGTAGGTTTGCTTTCCGATTTTACTTTAGTACTTGCCATTATTGACGCGGCATCGTCAGCATCAACTTCCATTGATACGTCATTGTCAACGGCTTGACTAATTGCGTTTTCAGTGGTAATTGCTGGTTCGCACGAGGGTTGCTTAATTTCTGGCGATGCTTCTAGTTCTTTGATTACCGCCGCTGCCTCCTCGGCTGTGACGAGAATCTCTTCATCAGGCAGGGTCATAGGATGTTCAACATCATCTTCCAAATTATCAGTTTCCATTGCATGTTGGTCCTGCTGCTTCTGCTGCTGTTCTTGCTGCTGCTGTTCCGGCTGCTGCTCCTGCTGCTGTTGTTCCTGCTGCTGCTGCTCCTGCTGCTGTTCCTGCTGCTGTTCCTTCTGCTGTTCCTGCTCCTGTTGTTCCTGCTGCTGCTGCTGCTGCTGCTGCTGCTGCTGCTGTTGCTGTAGCTGCTTCTGCTGCTGCTCCTTAATGATTACCGCGGACAGGCGGGACAGGAGCACAGCTTTAATCCCTAGAAAGGAAAATGATTGCACACCAATTACACAAGTATGAAACGAAAATCACACCGTTAAATGTTGTACAAGTAATTTATACTCAAAAATAGAATTTCAGTAACGTACCGTCGGTGGGCAGATTACGAACAGCCAACTCGGCCTTTAGTTCAGCAAC
The DNA here is from genome assembly GCF_943734635.1 of Anopheles cruzii. NCBI lineage: Eukaryota > Metazoa > Arthropoda > Insecta > Diptera > Culicidae > Anopheles > Anopheles cruzii. The sequence goes on from NC_069143.1 coordinate 8,625,140, forward strand.
CTTCATCTTTTTATATTCCATAAGATCAGTCGTCTCCGTTTCTGCGCTCAGTGTTTTTCCAAGTTCCGAGACTTCCTATAAACGGACACAAAATAATATTCAAACAAAATCAATATATTAGTCTTCGATAATGCCATCATCATCCACGATTGTAAATCATCGACAGAAATTGTTCGAACTGTGACATTTTTCTTAATGCATATAGCAACCGCACTTTCCATCGCAAATCTGAGAAAAAAACAGTTGAAAGCTTCCGTACAGTAAAACTAAGCTGCATCTGCATTACCACAGGATGTAGCCGACTGTTTACTGACGGCGAAAAAGAAAGGTTTCTGAGATTGTGTAAAGATTCGTTTTGATTTGAGTTTTGGTCAAAGTTCTAACTAGCGCATGGAGTCATCGTAGCAGCTTCGATCGCAGCAGCATTCGCGTTACCATTATCGAAGATGCTAATGAGGTGTTGGTGGCGCCGAACTGCTGCTTCCCTGCTTGCTCTGTTTCTGTCACCGTCGATGCTGCAGTCTGTGATGTTGCCGGATACACAACGCTCAACAATGGTGGTGCGGTGGCTGCTTCTGTTGTTAGCTCTGCTGCTGGTTCTGATGGAATTGCTGCTTCTGCTGTTGAGGAAGTAACAATCGCAGCCGTTGCATCCGCTTCGTCGGTGTCACCCGTTGAATTCTGATCTACGGCTACGGCCAATGGTGCTACTATTGCTATTGTTTCTGCAGATGACAATGTCGACGACGGTGAAGACGATGTTGCTTCTGAAGATGCAGGTTGTTTACCCTGCAGGGGCGTGGCTGCTGCATCATCCTGAGTTTTACGTTTAGCAACACCCTGGTTCGCTTCCTCGGCGCCGCTGTCAATAGAGCTGCTACTGTTAATAACGCGGGCCAAGCTAGCTTTGTAGCAAAGCCGGGTTTGCTCCCACTCCAAGAGGGTTGGCTGGCAGGAGCGCACATCGGGCAGAAATATGACCACCGTTTCTACACGTGGTGGAATCAAACGACCCTTGTGCTGGGTTTCGGAACGACGGTAATAGAGCTCCACGAAACGGTACCTGTGTTGTATACAGCATTGTTTAAGTTCAGATTGAGAATGTTAAAAGAAGAATAGTGCATTTGATTAATTTGAGGCGCTACGATGATTCTTTCACCTTATTATCTTTGATACGGGACTTTTACCGAGAGCATAGCAACGCCTACGTAACAACGCAATAGGAATTGTCTGTCATCTGGGAACACGCCCAACGGTCATGACAAAAATGAAAAAAATAATCGAACAATCAAACTATCCGACACGGCGGCGGGGGCAGAAAAATGAAAAATTAATTTGCGCCCGAGTCTATACGATTTTTATCCTAACGGTGATACGACGGTGCAGGTGGGTTTTTTGCCAACTGTCTTTAGATTATAACTAACCGAAGGAAATCATACTTCGAAAAAATCTACTGAATAAAACTATATCGTTATGCTTGTGAAAACACTGCAGATTCCAGTGCCCTGTAATGCCAGGAAGAATTTAAAATCCAGTCAGAACTTTCATAGAAATATTAAACACGAATGATTAATTCGATCTTCAAATACACGATGCCCAATAAAAGTTTCTTTCGAGCTCTACTGCGCGTTGATCATTAGCTTAAAGAACCTGTATACATAAGATGACGGTATGCAAGTGAAAGAAACTGAAATGGTATGAAATAACGTATCATCCCACTTATTGACATCCCCTGACTAACGTTGGAATATACTCAATTCAACCAAACGACGACCGAATAATGTGCAACAGGTGGGAGGGCGGCTCCATGTTTTTTTTTCGTAGTGCACAAAGAATTTAAAACCGTGCAAACGGACAAAGTGATTTCTGTGTTTGGTTTAGGTTTACATAAATAATCTCTCTGTAGCATGTTTATGTTTTCTTATTGTAAATTTCACCGTAAACAATACCTACCAGTGGGTGCACATTGAAAGATCAATTCCTGTCATTGCTTTACAAGTGCGTATCGCCGTCCGGATCAGCACGGTTGGATCGGAGTACGGGTTTAGTCCATCCAACGATGGTGACCAAGGACCACCGATGGCCATAGTTTCATTTTTGCCACGCGTACCCACGAGAAAACTGATTAGTCTAGTAGGATGCATGTAGTCGCGCTCAACGTCATAGCGGTCCTCGCCCTTCGCAAAACATTTCTCATAAAACTCTTCCATAGGAGGCGTGCTTATGAGCATCACTTTTGCACTATACAGGTAGTCTGCATCGGCTGGATCTAAACCGGTGTCGTCGGGAATATGGCCAAGCTGTTGCTCTGGCGATTCGACATCCTTGTGCATGATGTGAAATTGGCATGGGTTGCGAATGGAGAAGGCTTCACCGGGTAAAAATGATTCTGTCCAGCGGATATCCGAGACAAAAAAGTCTGACGGAATGTACAGATTGTTGTACCGCCGGCGCATTTCCATCACATCTGCAGATTTTCTGTAAGCATTAAAAGACGGGGAAGTTTTAATTCACAGTATAATTTTGATAGGTGCGACCTGAATGACTCTTCCATTCACATGCGTACGAAATGTGTCTGAGGTCTAGTAACAAACTTAAGGTTGAATGCTAAGGTCTTACATGGTTAGAAGATGTTTTGGCACTTGCACCATATAACGGGGAACCGAGCGAACACGCCTGCGCTTTGGTGATGACCTGCGCACCGGGCTGCGTTCCTTCTCACGACGTTCGTTAGAGCGCTCCCGTTGCTTTTCGCGATACGGTCGATCATTGTCGCGTTCCTCACGGCGTCGTCGGCGCTCGGGCTCATCAAACTGCACAAACCGTAATGAAGATATCAGGTAAAATGTTGCGTTAGAATATGGTATGGGCTAACGTATTGCTGTAGTTAGTTTATAGTTTGTTTCTTGTATTCGGGCAAAATATGTATACAGTGGATAGTAAAAAGGAAGTTTTGCTATTGAACTTCCTCTTCCTCCGTGGCAACTTTAAAAATATGAAATAAATGCCTTCAAGCTCTACTGGCGTATTGTCTGGTTGTACAAATTCAATGACCTACCTCTTCCTTGTTCGGACGGTTGTTCGAAGCGCGATGCGACTGCCGGTCGGGTGATTTGTAAGGTGGACTATAGCGATTACGAGACCGATTTCCGACTTCCTGCGAACCCATCGCAATAGCATTATAAATTGGTCCTCCGTGCGATCTTCCGGCAGTATTCACATGCGTGCTCGTAGCCGGAGAGTTTGTGCTGGTTGGGTGCAACAACTGCACTCGGGACGCGTTCCATTTGAACGGCATGTTAGAATTGTAAGCCGCATCCACCAGAACACGATCACCTTCCTTCGGGATCACCCCCTTGACACATACATTCGTGTGGAAGAACACCTCATCATCGATAAACCCGCAGTCGCTATGGGTCTTCGTCACCGTGCCCGTCCCGCTGAATACTCGGTTATTCGGATTGAATTTTGACGGATTTTGATTCACCGGTGGTTGGGCCGGTTGTGGTTGCGGTTGGTTTTGGAAACTGATCGCACCTATAGTACGGGCAGCAGGATACTGCACTGTGTGCGAGTAAATCTGCTGTTGCTGGAGACCCATTGGCGGCAGAATGGAGATGTTTTGCTGTTGCTGCAGACCTGGAGAATATTGGAAATACAATCGGTTGGTGTATACTACACATAGAGAAGCAAAGAAGAATAGCGAATAGGAATGAAATGCAAAACATGTTTACATTCTAAAATAAAATGAGGAAAAAAATATCGTTCCATCTGGTAAACTAGTTTTGGTTTCGTGAAGCAGTATCCGACAGTTGATCGTAAGCACGTTAAAAACTTTCAATCCAGGAAATCCTTTCAATTCATTCAGTTCAAAATTTTCTGAAAGTACCAACACGTGCGGAACATTTACAAGATCCGTACCTGGTGTCCCAGGGACCTGGTGGAGTCAACGTCCATCCTTTTCTGCCTACGGTAGCAGCGAGAGAGGGAGGAGCTGCTAGCGTGTCGCGTTTCACTCATGGCACTTAACCTGGTGAGCGAAATACTGCCGAGCTCGCTATTGGCGCTTTTTGCTGCTGAGCGGTGGCTGGCCGTGGCGGGGGCCGTCCGCCGGGTTGGTGCAGCACTGAACCGGACGAGAACGTCCGATGGCGTCATGCACTCGCCACAGCACAAGCAAAAGTACATTCTGCAAGAAGAGCGCGACGCAATGAGCGGCAAACTATGTGGCAGGTTGGCTGATAGAGTCAAACCAACCAGACAGAGGACTGTCCTCTGTTCAAAGTTTCTAGCAAATTGCTCTCCAGCTCTGCTAACAAAATAAAATAATAAAATACGCAAATACCATAGTATGAATTTCTACTATAAGCATAGCGACTAATTAGGTTAATCGCAGTGAGTTACGAAAAAAAATTGGCGGAAGATAAGTGGTGAGCGAATAAAAGGACCGCAAGTTGTCCCCGTGTGTTAAGTCTCGATAAGTCTCGATGCTCAGCGCGGCAGTGTCATCTGAAGACAGTTGCCCGCCCGTTCCGACGAACTTTCCACCAAGCGCTCGGTAGCCATCAAATTCGGAGAAAAAACCCCACTGAAACATAAACACAACCTCATTGTGAGTGTTGCGAACGCGCTATCATTTTGCGGAACATAAATTTTTTTATACACAGTTGAGCCATCGCCATAAAATTGTTTCAAGATGGCGAAGGCAATTTTGGTTTTAATGGTTTTTTGGTATAGCCTAGTCTTTCTAAAGCAAAGAAGCGGCGGCTTGGCCAGGCAACTATTTGCACTGAAACCCCTTGGATGCTAGACGTATTTTAGGTTAGTAAATCGAAAGTCATACTTTTTCATGTATTATCTATGCCTTTCGATAAAAACGATTTCTAGGCACTGGTTAGTAGTAAAAAAGGAAACGACTAGTCACGGACCCATTTTATTTACAATACATACCTATGCTCGGGTTGTAAACGGGCTGCGCTTGCGGAAAGCTGACTATAGTTTGCATGTTCGTGATGCCTTGGTGGCCAGCATTGCGCTGCCACGGAGGGTTCTTCTGATTGAACGCCATTGTTGCCACGCTACGAGGCAGCGAACGAAACGCTCCTTTCCAAGCCTGTGGCACACACACAGGAACTAATCAAACGAAACCTAATCTTATCCTACAGGAATAGCACCAATGTTCAGGAGCTAATGATTTTGCGGTAACTTTTGTCGGGTTTCTTCGTATTAATTGGCTATATCGATAGGTACTTGGGTTTTCACGGTGAGCACTACACTGTACGTGGCTTGATTCGAACGATGTTGGAATCGCGATAAAGTACAACAGAAGTCAAATTTTCATTTGAGCTCAGTCTTTAAAAGCAATTCGGAAATACGACGAAAAATTCAATAACCAAACTTGACTCTAGCGAACCGATGAATGCCGTGCGCCTCGAATGACAAAAGAGGACTGCTAATTTTGGCATCAACCTCACCACGACTGCTGGCAGCACTGCCTTCAAATGCGCGTCAGTTGAAACGCACAGAACTCAAATTTTGTTTACACGGACGGTGCATATTTTTGAATTCTGATTTCAAAACTAAAACGCAAGCATATTTTGGTTTTCAACTTTCTTGTTACTCGAAAAATCAGGGCATATTCACTTTTTAAAACCGTTACATTTATTGAATGATTCACCTTGTTTCAAATGAAGTATTTTGCCGATTTCTTCTTGCATTCCGTGAAAATATGAAAACGAAACGAAATTACTACTAATAATAATAACTACTATGAAGAGCGCATTTTGTAGTTAAAACCATACTTTGGAGATTAAATCTTTACAGTAGTTAGATGCACAGGAAGCTCAGAAAAAACTTTTTAAAATCTTCGTGATTACTCCGTTTGTTTGGGCGTCATGCGTCTGCTCGGTTCGGTGAAATAAAAATTTCGCACAAGAGCTAATACTTTTCTAACAAATTAGCATCGCGGTAGGAGATTTTCCCAAGTCGCCACACATCCGGCAATACAGTTGAGTTCCGATTGGTCACCGAAACTTAATTCCCAAACGGGTTACCCTATTCACTGCTCAGGCTTTCGGTTAAAGCTTCGGTCTGTGGTGGGACAAAGACCGCGTAGGAAATTCCGTCACAGAGGAGAAAAAGAGGCGAATCGGGTTCTCAACCGTCAAATCGGACGCATCGGGGGAGCTTTATTTGTGCGTTTCCCCTCTCAGCTTTCATCGCGTTTTTCGCCGGCCGGTGACAAACTGGAACGCATTCGTCCATTGCAGCAATCGATTTCCGCCTCCTTCACCAGACAATGGCTCTCGCCTTGCTCACTCGTACTTCAGTCGCCGTTGTCTTCACGAAGAGCTGCAGCAATCAAGCGTTTTTTAATCTAGCCCGCAAGTCATCTGCTATCAATAGTAGTTGTATCGTACCGTTGCAATTGCAAAAGTGCAACTACACTAAAAAAGCCATGTCTTTGCCACGTTGTTTTTTTGATATGGTTGTTGATAATAAACCGCTCGGACGAATCGTTATCGAGGTAAGTTACTAGGGTACTTTTCTATTTTTCGCTGTGTCCCGTCACGTTATGTCTACCTTTTCGAGTGAAGTCGTTTGGTGACTGATCCTGTTTTTATTATTTTCTATAAATATATAGAAAAGGAAAAGGCGGCGGTTTGATGTTGAACAAACTCTGCGCTCTGGAATATTGGAATTTTTCCGTAGTGTTCTGGATCCCCTATGTCATTTCGAGCCAGCACAAGCTGGGAAGCTAACCACGACCACTTAAGGTTACGGAGCTGGGCCCTAATTGGCGAGACGAAGTGTTGCGCTAATCTATGATATGTACACATATGTATATACATATGTTCGTACATATTGCTCCAAAGATGTGATGGAAACGGTAATTTCGCTCAAATGTGGAGAATGAAGCGAAGTGGTTGTTTATGGCTTTTCTCGTCACGTCGTTAACAGAATTAGAGAAGTTGTACGGATGTGTGTTCATGTAAGTTATGTATATTTTCAATCGTAGAAGAACGGACCGGGCCGTATAAATTTCCTTAATAGTTAACTTAACCTAACTTCTTAATAAGATCATCTTAATCAGTATGTGGCATCTCCAAGTTATGTATATTCTGCACAGTTCAATGATGTTTAGGTTATGGTCATTGTTTCGTGTTGCTGTAATTTGATGATCTTGCGGATCTTGCGGATCTTCGATTGGTGATTAGTTGGAAGCGCCGTACTCTGGTAAATCCTTCGCTACAGAAAATTTCTTTGCGACACCTAACGTGTGTGTCATATCCTGCGGACCTTCCGCAAAAAAGTGCTCTCTAGGTAGTACCTCTCTTTCGCCCCTTTTCGCCATCTCATACATTCTCTTCTCCCGCGTACTTTCTCTCTCCCTCCTCTGCTTATCTTTTTTCTGGCCCTCTCCCTCCATGCCCTGCCTCTCTTTCCCTCGCCCCGCACTCCCTCTTCAGATTCCATCTCTTTCTCTATTCTGTCTCCCTCTTACTCTCTCTATCCCGTTTTCGTGTTGGCTGTCTTCACCAATGCTGAAGTCATAAGTACTCGCTTCTCGTAATCCAGTCAAAGGTTTACCAGGGCAGCCTAATTAATTACCAACACATTAGAAATGCATGCAACTTTAGGACAACCTCATTCGAAAGCGTATGGGCTGTCATTTTGCCAGTTTTCCAAAAATTGAAACTGCTGACACCCGCTTAGTCGAACCGTCAGAAAGATGCTCAGATTCATTTTAGCCACAACGCCATCATTTTTGCGCGCAACGTCTGCGCCCCAACAGATTCCGTTGGGCATGCCATGCCATGAGAATGGCGGACGACGAACCAGCCTGTAAAGTCTTCTTAGGCCGTCCGAATGGTTTGATGAGACATGGTAGTAGGCCCCGATTCAGATGGACGTACTGCATCGATAGTGATGCAAGGATGGCCAGCATTACAAGTTGGTGGACGAAGGCGATAAACCGCGAGCGTCAGAGTGAGTCTCTATTGCAGTCCAGGCCATCTCGTTAAACTTCCTTTGAATCTTTATTCCCCATGACCCGACCAACGTGATGGGTACCGCATATGCGACACTCGATTACTTTACTCCTTTTTTAATGGCCATTTTTATTGATTGCCCAACCACTACCTTTTACTTTATTTACAGCTACGACCAGACGTGACACCCAAAACCTGCGAAAACTTTCGTGCTCTATGTACCGGCGAGAAAGGCTTCGGCTACAAGGGGTCCATTTTCCATCGTGTCATCCCGAACTTCATGTGCCAGGGAGGTGACTTCCAAAACCATAATGGAACCGGCGGCAAGTCCATCTATGGCAACAAGTTCGAAGATGAAAATTTCATCCTGAAGCACACTGGACCGGGAATTTTGTCGATGGCAAACGCAGGGCCGCACACCAACGGTTCGCAATTTTTCATCACCACGGTTAAGACGTCCTGGCTCGACAATCGCCACGTCGTGTTTGGATGCGTCGTCGATGGAATGGATGTAGTACGGAAGATCGAATCATTCGGCTGTCACTCCGGCAAACCATCTAAACAGATCGTGGTGGCCAACTGTGGAATGCTGTAATATGCAGCGCTTGCTACTCTGGTCGTTCTTTTCGTCTTCGTCGTCACGTTCGTCTATCGATACACTCTGCATTTCTTCGGTGAAGAACACATGTGTTAAATGTGATTTTTCCTATTAATTTCATATTGCTAGTGACAGCTAACCATGGTGTAGTGAAGACGAGTCGATAGAATGGGACGGTACGCCAGTCTAATTTAAAAGCAATTCAGAAAAGCCCCAGGCAGTTTACAAAGTCGTCTCTCATGAAACGTAGCATCTTTAGCTAGTTAATTAACAATTCACTGTCATAAATACGGCCCAGTCCGTTCTTCTAAGGTAAAAAAAAACAATCCAGTGTCAGTTAATAACTCACAGAATGTTAGGTTGGCGTTGTATTGTGCCACATTTTCAATGAGTTTCTTGAATAGTTTCGATCTTGGTTTCATGGTCTTTTTACAGGCCCATTCTATCGACTCGAACATTGATACTCCTATAAAACAACGGAACAGTCTATATCAACCGCCTTGATTCAATCCATTCAACCAGGGAGCAGAGTTTTTGACCTAGAGTAGATTGAGTTTCCGACTAGAGAACGTGCAATCCAAAAATCCTTGTACGCTTAACCCTTCAGCCGGTGTCACTAGCTATAACTGCATAGTGTGTTGCACACACGCTGTCATTTAGTGGAGCCAGTGGAACTTGTATAGTGCTTAGTAGGAGAAAAGCTGGAGAAAAGTTGGATTATATATGTAGGTTGAATTCTATCTCCTTGTATTACGGCTTATTCATTGCTCTGATGTAACATAATCAATATTTTCGGATTTCATTTGATTAATAATGAACGTTTTTTTCCTATTTATCGCCTTCTCTTGCTGTATGTTTCTTAAAGTAGTTTGCAATCTGCCGCCCGGTGATAGGACAGTCGGTAAACGCTCGTCGTTGTCACGCAGCCGGCCATGGTTTCGATTCCCGATACCGCCGTGACAACGAGGGGTTGGCGCGGTACCAACAACCCCGCCGGTAGAAACAAACCGTTACAGAAAAGCATCAGAGATTAACATTGTCTCTGGTGCCAGGCTAAGACCGCTCAGCGGTTGGTGTCCAACAAGAAGAAGTATGCAATCTACTCAAAACAACAGGAGCCTAACATTGACTCCTAAGGACATGCAGTAATGTTGGTGATGGCGGAAGAATTTGTTTACATCGGATAATAAGCTAAGATTATTAGGTTTTTTTGGATTTCATATACTCTATTAGGAAAATCAGCGTACTCTATTTTGACCTATTCGACAGTAACGCCATCAGAACGCGCGTCGTTCAACCTAAAGTAAGTTAACGCATCTCGCCCACGTAAAACCGGAGCAGTAGCTAGTCGGGGTGTCTAAATTCGATAAAAACTAATTTAGGATATAAACAATTCAACGGCAAGTTCATTAGCTTTTTTTATATATAGAGTTGTTGTTGACAGCCATCACCGTGTAGTTATTCAGTAACGGCGAAGGCAGTTGTAAATGTTTCAATAAGTTTTTAGCGAATTGAGCAGCAACGACTAGCGAACTCTTGGTCCTTCTAAAGCAAAGTTGGGAACGGGGAACTGTCTTTCTTCAGCCAATCAGGACGTGTCAGACGATTCATTTCATTCAATCAAATCGCATGTTTTTCAGGCGTGATAATATAGGAGTTTCACTGTATTTAATATGGACCTTTCTTGATTCGTTATTTTGTTTTTTTGGCATAACAGCGGATGCGCTTTAATAACGCCAAGATTCATCCAATCAGTGAGCAATGTTTTTGACAGATGGACGAACGGTAACGTCGTCAGAACGCGTCGATCAATCAATGACGGCATACAGACGTTCTAAAGTTTTGATAGAACCAATAAAGTAACTACTTTTTGTAGAGTTGAATGCATTCGTTATGCGACAGGATTGGACTTTAGGTCTATCTTCCGTCGTTTTTGATTGTGGAAATCACATTACAACTTTTCTCCGAAGTCGGTTGTTAACTAAGCACAATCGCACTTTTGCTGGAGAAGATCTAGACAATACCATGTATGATGATTCTTCATTTGTTAAATAACAATTGAGAGTGTAAACAAAAGCATTCTCCATCATCAACAAAACTGGATAGTAATGCTTTCGCGATCGAACTTTTTGTACAAAAATTTGAAGCACCACTAAATAACAGCATGGATGCAACACATCATGCAGTTTGGTAGAAGAAGGGCTAGCGATAAAATGAGTAGGTAAGCCAAGGTAATAAAACTACAATTAACACCAATGATGGCTCACTTGCCCATTCTATCGCTCGAACTTTTCATACAAACTTTACTTTTTTCCGTCTATAACAATGCTGGCATGATTATTCACATCGCTTCTTACCAATTGTTTTATGTAATCAATAATTCAAAGTCATAATTTCTTATCCACATTTCGTTCTATTCGAGTTCATCAATAAATGAAATAAATAGTCAAACTATATCATTGTCTTGTTTTCAGAGCAAACGATTTTTCTGTTCTTTCTATTGAGATATGCCGTATTGCAGGTCTAATCATCTTCTTTTTGGTCGCAGCTAAAAGGGTTTCATGTCTCAGAGGCTTTCATAAGAACGTATGTGTTGGAAAAGAGACCCTTAGCCCAATCCCTTTGAGGTAGCGAAGAAGCAAATTAGAGAGCTTGTCTTTGGAATACTCCCTGATAGTTATTGACTATCTCATAAACGTATGGGACTAGCCGTTTCCTGTAAAACTAGACCGATCTTGTAGGCGGTATGCAGCACCGTTATACTCCGGGCTACAATTCCGACGGCACCTGGTTAATGTAAAAAAATGATACTTTAACAGACACGAATTACGAGATACGACAGACCGATCACAAATTTTTGTACGAGTATTTTTCAATCGGTAAGTTTTGTGTTATTCGAAATAATTCATACATGCAAAAAAGTATATGTAACGTATCGTTTTGTATATGTTTATTTTTTTTTTCAAATTGGATATCAGGATAGAAACGCTGCTCATTCATCACATTCTAACGTAGAATATTTGGTTTTTCCAAGCTACATATCATGTCCGCTTCCGTGCACTCCGATAGACAGTTTTTGTAGCTTAAATAGTCTAGCACTCTTCTGGGTAGTGGCAGCGCCTGTATCAGATCTTTTCGCTTGATTGTTTTGTGAATAACAAATCTGAAAACAAGAGGCAAAACGAGTTAGAAAAAAAAAACAAAAAGGCCAAAATCGCATGTCATACCTGCATATATGCTGTAGGCTTTGCACATGTTTGAACCGAGATACCGGTTTAGTTAATTGAACACGCATGGGGCCGTACTCCGGGCGTCTGTGAAGAAAGAAAAGGTATCGGCCGCTTCTGGAATGTTCGACGGCGTTTTCTATGAATTCCATAATGGTACGAGATTTGAACTTAGCACACGATCCGAACGAGAAGGAGCCTAAAATAAAGACTCGAGGTTATTTAATAACCGAATATATCATTACACATTGAAAAGGGGTTATAGCGGGCAAAAAGAAACTGTATAGTACCTTGATCCTGATCTATTCGTACGTGACGTACAGTTCCGTTTAGCTTAAACGTTAAAGAAAATATATAATGATCATCCGAGCTATCTCTAACTAGAAAGCTGCCATCCGGCTCGTTCGACAGTATTTTCTCTGCTCCTTCAGACGTTATTGGACCCCAATACCAGCCAAACTAGCAAAAAGGAAAAAAAAATTAGATATTTATCAAAGGCGCTAATGCTTGATGAATTTTGGCTTAATTGCCTTAAGTTAACAAACACAAAAAGTATATTCAAAAAAAGCTTGTCAACCCCACAAAAACCGACAAACAAACCCAAAACTAGATCACCACCTAGATTGTATCATTGATTCCATAGCACAGTTGAATTTACTTTTTTTTCTTGCTTCATACTTGTTGTCAGATTGTTAGAACATTCGTTACTATACCTCTTGGACCTTCTCTATGCTTGCTGCAAAGTCCATTGAGGGTTTCCTTTCATCTGACTTCGTTTTCTGCCCGTTGCCGTCTCCCATCAAGTACTTTAAGTTGATGTTTGCTGAAAAAAACAACATAAAAAACAGAGTTTCATATTTTTCACAATCACACACGCCGAAGTAGAGAAACGGAAACATACCAGCGGCAGGAAGGGGCGGCAGCTTCCGTGGCGTGTTCACCTTTTTGCCAAACGCACATTCTTTTTTCTCGTTACTGCCAACCGCATTCTCCTTAGCGCGACTACAGATAATCGACCGTTTGTTGCTGAGAAAAGGTTTATGATGCTGCTGCCTGCTTACCCGAAATATGTTGCAAAATTTTTGTTTTAGGTTGATCGAGAAATTCGACTTCTTGCACTGAGTGCTACGTATCTCGTGCGTTATTGATCCGCGCTTGCTGTCCGATTTATCGTTCGGGTGTTTTTCTGCAAGCTTAGTAGACTTTCGATCAATGATAATTTGTGACTTGCTGCTCTTACGCCCATTAAACGGTGCGATTTGATCTCGGCAGTTTAACAGGTTGTTCCAGCTGTTCCGTTGGGATGCATCTGCAATTTGAACGCAATAACAGAATTTCTGAGTTATGTGTGTCGATGCGACGCAAAGCCACGAGAACGGCAAACGGTAATACTGGGATACTCCCAAAAGGCAGGAAAATAAAACTATAAGAAATGGGAATGTAAAATAAGCGAAAAAATTCATCGCATGCATGATGCTCTATCGGTAGATGCATCCAACTGTCGTAATTGTCATCGGCAATCGATCGACACGGCATGCAAACCGATAAAAAAAAATGAAAATCAGTGGATAAAATACACCGAATATTGTAGAATAACTAAGCAACTTTTAAACTCAAAAAAGAAAATTACGCGAAAAGTACCGATCGTTGGGTACATGAACCAGCACACTTACCATTCTGATTTTGATATAAAGAAGATCCAGCATTATAAGTGTTTCTGATCAAATCAATTGGTGTAGTGTAGATGTCAGAGTCATGAGGAACGTTGTAAAAATCGAGTATTTTGTTGTCGTCCAGCGCATCATGGGACATGGCTTGTGTGATAAAAATGGAATCATCTGCCTTATTTTTGATCGAATCAGTCAAGGAGTTGTGCGAACACGAGAGCCGTTTCCGCAGCGAGCTCGAATTTCGCTGGATCGTCGATATATTGCTTTTCGTGTGACGATAGAGCGTAACGAAGCATTGCGACTTTTTTCCAGGGCTCCATGTTTTTATCTTCAGCAGGTAAGTTTCCGAAGGGTCAATTTGGGAGAAATGACCATTGAATGAGTCATCTTTCGCTTTGCTCACACCATTCCTATGTTTAAACTTCTTCTCGTTCATGTTCATGCACGGTAGCGAAGCCAATTGAGCAGCGAACGCAATGCAATAGATACAAACAAGTATAGCTTAGTTGAGTAATGGGTTTTGTTAGATATACCACTGTAAGCTAGTATATCTGAAATGAAACGTAAAAGAAACGGACATCAATAGAAATGCTTAGACATATGCTGTTTAAAAGCAGGAAGGAAAATCGCTTGAAGGAAATCGATGACAGCCAGATTTGGTTCGAAATGGGACGCAAATATTGGGTAGATACGGTAGGGAGCGCGTTCGGTAACTCAAAACGGAAATGACTCCGGTGTGGAACAAAACACGGAAGCTTATCACATGTAAAGAAAATATGTACATACTTTATAACTCGTATACCCATATAATAGACGGGTATATGTATACAAAGCAGTAAATAGGAACTGTACACTCAAAAAGCTTATTTACAACTTCTTCGCAGCTCGTCTGTGCACGCGTAAGCTATTAAAGCCCCTGTCCGGTCGAACGCATTTAGCGTACGATTATTCACACATTTCCTTGCACGGTACTGCCTGTGCAACTAATTTGCACGTACCACTGCCTAGTGCCTAGCCTAGTACACGGTGTAGTATTACGTTTATGCAGTATTGCGGCACTTTTCCTGGTATGCACCGTTTAGTGTGAAGGCTATTTTAGAATTGCAAACATTTTTTTGGTCGTCAAAAAAAAGGAACTCGTCTAGTTGCTCGACAGACAATACATTTACATCACATCTTAATTGTAATACTATCGGACAAAACTTCACTCATGTAAATTATTTGTAACACACGCAACACAAAACCAACGATACAGACCTCACGAAAAGCTAGATTCTTGGATGTGACAGACCAAAACCATTGTTCAGCCGCTGCGGAAATAGTTTCTCACTTCATGCTCGTATATTTTACTTAAGGACGGTTCAGAGAGGTCTTACCATGAGCGATGCCAAAGCTGACCCAAAAATTGACCGCTGCTGTTAGTGTTGTGTTAGTGCTGCTCAATGCGCTGTACAGAGGCACTGTCAATATGTCAGCAAGGTTGCTGCATTTTGGGTTCGACATTCGACAACCTTCCTGAATGCGACTATATGGGCCAGTTGAATTCTACAATGCATGAATTGCTTTAATTCACTGTTTTCCTTTACCCCTGGCTCATACCGTTTGATGGAAACAAAAATCCATGTGGTTTATGAACAGGGATATTGGGATAAGTGTTTTATTGCATGGATTGTTTTTCGTGAATGAACATGTTTTTGGATATCGTGTGGATTGGCGCTGTCATCACGCAGAGATGTGTTTGTGAAGGCAAAGAGAACAGAGCAAAGCGGAAAACCACCAGAAGAAGCAACCTGGGGGTTAAAATTGGTGTACGTACATTTTACAGGATGATAATGATACTATTATGATGAGGATGATCAGCAGTTTCGCTGATGTAGTATGTCACTTTTTCACGTGGGCTTTTTCATCTATGGGATTTTTAATCTTCTTGATTAAAGTCAGTGCAAACAAGTGACACCGACTGATGTCTGACTTTCAACAAATCCTTCCATTACCAACAACATTACTGCAAGATGTGTTCAGGCTGCCCCGAACATCTTTTGCACATACCATGTGTTGGTCACCTCGAACTCGATAAAATCCCTAATCCTTAATGGCATTTTAACGAGTTTGTTGGCCTATGTGCGGCATCACTTAGTTTTCTGTACGAAAAGGTGCGGCGGCCCTGCACTGTCTTCAGTAAGACGATCCGCGACTCTCCTTAAAACAAAACACACCGAATACACGCACACAACCACGGCAACTGTCAGCTGTCGACGGGGCTGAGCAGGATAACAGAAAGGGTCCTTTTTTGGTGCCAAGTCGATCGATATCCAATTTTGCCCAACTCGCAAAACGACGCCTTGCCCCTTAGCAACGTCGGTCTGTTTAGCTTTCACTATAATGCCCTCGCGACTTCGGTGCACATAGAAACGATAGAGGTAATCGCTGCAAAGTGGATGGTTTCTGTAGCCGCGCTGGTGAGAGATGCGCTAAAGCGATTCGTACATCATGGAAAGTGAAAAACTGTTGATGGCCGCTGGCGTAACAGCGGCCGTTGTGGTCGGTGCATTTGTTTTCTGGGGTCCCTCGGGTAGGTGGCGAGCAGGAGCTTGGAGGAACTCGGAGGAACTCGGAGGAATCAAGAATCAAACTGGATACCAATTGTTGCTTTCTATTCAATAGGTTCGTCCAGGCTGCGACAACGGCGCGGCCAAATTGCGGGGTTGCATAATTTCGGTAAAACGTGCTTTCTCAACACACTACTGCAGGCGTTGGCCGCCTGCCCCCAGTTTATTGCGTGGCTGCAGCTACACAATGTGAAGGACAAGAAAAGTCTCGTATCGTCGTTGCAGAGCGTGCTGGAGGTGGTGAACGGAACGCACCCCACTTTGCGCGGCGATCCGTACGCTCCCGGTGCCGTAATACGGGCGCTCAACTCCCTCGGGTGGGTCATTTTCCCGGAGGAACACGATGCCCACGAGCTGCTGCTGGTGATGCTGACCTCGCTCGAGGAGGAGGTGTCGAAACCGCGCAAGATTGGGTGCCTGTCCGATGCGCTCGGCGTCCCGTCCGATGGACCTACGATCCCGGCGCGCCCATCCAGCGCCATGCTGTCCGATTTCTGCAACACGGAGTACGACGAATCCACCAGTCTGACGCGCTACACCCGCTCGGAGGCACACACGCCCGACTCACCACACTCGGTGTGCACCGAGCACGAGGAAGCACCGGACACCTCGCTGGCGTTGGACGGTTCGTACGGTTCGCCGAACGCCATTATGGCGGCTTTCGGGAGCTCACCGCGTTATGGTCAGCCGACGCACTCCGAGACCACGGCAGAGACGCACCACGAGCCAAACCGATTCGTCAGCAAACGTCACTCCACCTCGTACCGGTCGCTGGATCGCTTGAATCGTGGCCCGGGTCGCGTGTCGGTGTGGGGCGACCGTCAGCAGAATCATATTCCGCACCCGTTTCGCGGCGGGCTCGGCAGCCAGCTGTGTTGCGCCGCGTGTGGATACAAGTCGACCGTGCGGTACGACAAGTTTGACAGCATTACGCTGCCACTGCCGGAAACAGTCACGCCCGGTCTCGGCCTTGGCAATCTGCTGTCCGATTTTATCCAGCCGGAAACACTGGACGCCGTGCAGTGTGAGTCGTGCGGGGACAGCGCGCCCCACACGAAGGCGCTTACCTTCAGCAAGCTACCGGCCTGTCTGTGTGTTCACATTGCACGCACCACGTGGCACGCGAGCGGTCGGGCCCAAAAGCGGCTGGACAGTGTGCACTTCCCGGAAACGCTCTCGATGGCGCCGTACAGCTTCGTGCAGCCGGGCCTGAACAGTAACATCAGCACTCCGTGGGGCAGCACCACCTCGCTTTATACGGCCGGGCTGCTCGGCATGACCGCCGCCACCACGCAAGACGTGGGCTGTGGCAGCTTGCCGGCAGATGGTTACCTGGCGGACGGCAGCATATCGGGCCCGGGAACGAGCTTCGGTTCGTACACATTCGGTGCGATGTTCCCCCGTAACTTGTACCGGCTGTTGGCCGTGATTGTGCACTCGGGCGAGGCAAACGCAGGCCATTTTGTCACCTACAGGCGAGGAGCGCTGCGAAATTCCTACAAGTGAGTCACGCCCGCGAAACCCCCAACGCCAACAGTTCTAACTTTCGGATCCATTCCAGGTGGTACTACACGTCCGACACCGTGGTGCGGGAAGTTTCGATCGAAGAGGTCCTCAACAGCTCTGCCTACATGCTCTTCTATGATCGTGGGTCCACCACGAACCGTTTCCCGCAGTAAACCGAGAACGAGCCGTTATTCTGAAACGTTACTACGTCAACACACAAAATCAAAGAAAGCAGGAACCTAATCGGAAGTATAGCTAATGTGGTTGTTGTGCACATGGTTGAACTTCGTGCATTTTTTTTCTCTACGGTCACGTAAAGTACGACTGTGCCTGTGTGCAATACGATGTATTCCGTGCTATAGGCTACGGATAGGAGTCATTACCTAGATGCATATTAAAAAAGAGGCAAATATTTTAGAGATACTCGAAGAAGCTGTTACTATCGCCCGCCCTGTTCCTTCGATAGGTGAAATGTGTGTGTACCTACCAGACACGGTTGTTAATCAGAAGGTCAGAAGATTTCGTGCTGTGCGTCTTTGTTTGTGGCGTTGTAAAAGGGGCGGGCAGAATGGTCAGTAAGTAAGTCAGTCAGAATGGTAAAGAGAAGTGCACAGTTGATTTCAGGCGAGTTGAAAACGTTACACTGCGCAACGCAACAGCGGTGGGATACTATGTTAGGGGAGAGAGAGGAGTAGTACAGGCACATCCCATTCGGGGCGCGATGGCATTTCAAAGCACCTCTTGTACTTTCTCCGGTATTAAATGGTTGAAGACTTTATGCTCTAAATCGATACTCTACGTAGACATAAATACATTCCTTAACCAGCAAGCATTCGAAAACGTTCATTTCGCAGTGCCGCGATATATGCCGCGGATCGGTAGAAGCTCAAACCGCTTCGACTCCCATTCGAATCGCAAGTTGGTAAGTTGTTGAGTTGATTGCGTGAGGCACCAAACAAATGTGGAAGCCGGACGATTTCCTCTGGCCAAACGGATTATTTAAAATAACAACAGCAAGGGTCAAACATCACCCGCCTGTTACGAATGTAAGGACGCAGCTTAAACCATCGTTTCCTTTGAAAGGGATTGCGCCTATCGCAATTACATTCAAGTTCAAGATGTCAAGTCAGTTCAAGTCCATGTGAGGATGTCAAAATGGAACAGCGAAGCTCCGAAAGCCATTACAAACTTTGGTCCACAATCAGGCGGAACGCCACTACGTCGCCTCGCATTCTCGAGCGAGCAGCCGAAAATATCGTCCGAGAAGCTATCAAATAACTTAAAATAAACCAAACACACACACACAGAGGAAAAGCGTAACTCCAGTCACATTAAAGTCTTCGTCACGCATGCTTTGATAAAGGCCACGAAGCTTAGCGTTTCCGCAGCATCGCAAGAGGAAGGTGTGCGCGGCAACAAGCGAGAATAAAACCAGAATAAACATTAATCTAAATTCTTTCAGTTATTCTCGCATCCTGTTTTTCGACATTCGCGTATGCTCACTGTGGTCGGCATTTGTTTTCGGCCGGCCGGCCGGAAAAGGTGAAAGGTAATCCAGCGCCATCCAGATACTGCCGCCGCCGCCGTACGTTGCTGGAGGATCGGTCATCACTCGGCCCACTCGCTCGCCGCAACCATGGGCCGGAAATCAAATGCCACCGGAACTGCTGCTGCTGCTGCTGCAAAACATACCACCGGAACTATCGTCGTCGTCGTCGTTGACAAGCCATTTCTAGCCGTTCTTATCAGTTACCTGCACTCAGAATGGGGCCACGTAGGGGGTTAGCGGGTCCTGTTTGCCCGTGCAGTGCATTGGCTCCGCGTCGCCTGAGTAAAAAGTGAAAGGCGTACGAACCCGGTGCAACCCGCGTTCCAGAATGTTGCTCTAGTAAATCGGCAAACGGCTAATGGGCGGAAAAAAAGGCAGGAAAAAACCGGAAACCACAACGAAACCGCAAACGGCAGTGCAGATGGATGCTCGCGATTTTCGTCGATCGAACTGTCCGTCCCTCCGCGCCCCCCCTCGTTCGCGGACACACTGTTCGCTTCCGCCTTTCCCATTCGCGCCGGCCGCAAGGAGTGTCCGGCCAAAGGGTGAATCCGACCATCCTGGCATCCCACTCGTTCTTCCCCCCCCCCCCCCCCCCCCACTATCCCGCTGTCGCCCCTCGGCGCTTGCGTCTTTCGCTCCCACCGCCGCCGTGCCGTGAAGATGGAGGACGCGTGCGGTACCGGGAGGGGGGTGGAAACGAAGGCCAAACATATCTTCACACACTGTCGCCCGTCGGCGGCCACCGCTGTTCGCCGTCGCTGCCGAAAAACCGGCACACACACGTTCAGTGTTCGATGGACGATATAGATGGATACAAAAAAACAGCAGCACCAAATGAAAAGGGAGAGAGAGAGACGGAGCGAGAGAGAAAAAGAGAGCACAAGAGAGTCAGAGAAAGACAGAACTAGAGGGAGAGAGGGAGAGAGAGAAAGATCGGGAGAGAGAAAACGGCAAGCGTCGGACGATCGACGAGCGATCGTCCGCAGGATCCCCCGAGCGCGCGCGCGCGCTCCACAGGAACCAAAGGAACGACGAGGCGACGGGCGGACGGCCGGAGCGAAGAAGATCAGGGGATCCGATGGGATCGGTTAGAACACATCGGGACGGGGTGCGGCGCGGTGCGGTGCGGTATGATTGTACGGTGGCGTGGTGGGCGGTGGGGGGTGGTTTCGAAAAAAATAAAGACCGCCGGTGAGCTGCTCGAATGGATCAGTTTTAATTTTGCTATCCGCCGAAGGAGGCGGCACTTCAGACTCCGCGAACCGAGGAGCCGAATATTGCGCGCGCGCGTGTCCGTCCCATTCGTCTCTCGGGCGTGTTTTGTGCGGAAAGCCGAAGTGCGGACGTGCTGGTGCCCGTTTTTCTTGTGCCGGTTTGTTTAGTTTTCGTCCGCTGTGGAAAGTCACGTGGAAAGTCGCGTTCATGCTAGCTCTGGTGGTTTCCTTTTCGCGCTAGTTTTTCCCGTTGTTCGAGCCCGTACCCGGTTCATCTTTGCGACGTTGCTGGTTTGTTGTTTGTTTTTAATTGTTTACTTTCCTTGGGTTTTGTTTGGCTTCTTTTCTTCTTTCGTTTTTGGTTGAAGTTTGTACGTTTTACTATGTTTCTTGATTGTTTTGCGAACTTAACCCTTCTCATCTCCGTAAGCATGGCACAGCCCGTTCATTTAGGGCTTCGTTAGATTTAAGGTGTCAAGCCCGTTTCGCCGCGAACCAAAAGGATAACGGCCAGCTCGCAACAATCAACTCGGAAAAGGATTGGAACAGACAGTTTTAGTGCCAAGTCAACCAGCGGCTGCTCCGGAAGTCGGTTGTGTCGAGTGTACACTATTCATCCAGCGGGGCATTCCGGATTCCAGTACCCGGAGCTCCAGTTTCAGTGCCGAAATCGCCCCTCGGGTGAACTGCAATTCGGTGGCTCTCTGGTTCGGTCATTAGCGCCCCTTTAGGAAGCGTATTTTTGACAGTACAGTGCACTACTTCTTGGTTTGATGGGTTGGAGAAAAGAAAAAAAAAGTAACCGCCGCGACAACTGTGTCCTAAAGTCGAAGAAATTTTGCCGTGGGCCTCAACCGCGCTCGTTTTCTCTTCCAGCGGTTAGCGGAACAGGGGAGCACCTTTCTAGGCGCCTTCCTAACCAACCGAAAACGAAAAAAAAAAAACAACAGAAAAACACTGACCTATCCGTTCGACGAAACCGAACCGTGCCCGTGTGTGCCCGTACACGTAGTGTTGCGCCGAGCACCGACGGTAAAATAATTAGCACCCAACCTTATTCGCCTCTCAACCCTGCACCACCCACCCAACACCGTACGCTACCACCCAAAGCGCCCGGTCCATCTTCATTCCGATCCACCCATCCACGCATCGCATCGCGTTCGGCGCTCGCCGATCGATCGGCACCGCACACGCCCCGCGCAGTCCGCGCATAAATCGGAGCCGCGACGGAGTGCACCCGGCAGCGTGGAGTGTGTGGACCCCCGAGACGGACGGGGGCGTCGGCTGACGGGGCTGACGACGATTGATTAAAATTTCAGTCCGCGTCCTGATACCGACCCTGTTTCGACGGGCGCGTAAAACCTAGTATATTACACTACGGCCGTTGCATTCGGCCCCTACCCCTACCCGCCATCAATAAGCCTCCGCACCACCCACCCAGCCACCCCTACCCTGTGCGGCGGGCGGGTACTTTTAAGATGGCATCGGAACCGAAATCGTGCACTCAACTAATCGGTTCCATTTAATGGTGACCAGCGTTCGTGTGTGTGTGTGTGTGTGTGTGTGTGCGTGTGTGATGATGATGGTCACCGTGAATCGTTTGCACGTGCACACACCCCCACCGAACACCCCCCCCGACGTCGACTTTGGAGGGCTTTTTGGGGGGCTCTCGATAAGGGATGGCTCGATTTATGGAGCAGGGATTTTTGCAGGGATCGGAGTGAGCCGGCCACATTCACATCTGACGGCCCTTTGACGGCGCACCAAACCGTGGCTCCAAAACCCAAAAAAAAAAACGGTCAGACCAAAGACATGTGTCCAGACATGACTCGGCGCACTCCCTCGTTCTCTCTCTCTCTGTCTGTGTTTTGGTTTCTATACCGAAAACTTTCTTGCCTTGCCTTCTTTGGGGAAGGGGTAGCAGGGCTAATGTGCATCTTCTGCATTCCTTTTAAAACCCACAAAAACCACCCCAATCGTAAAACCGGAGAAAGCTAGAAACGCTTTCCGAAGCAAGTCCGAATAGCTTACGGTGGCGGCGGTGGCGGTGCTAGGCTGGGGGCTGGGTGAGTGGGGAGGGCTGTCCTCGTCCTCGTGTTGATTTGTCTGGGGGGGCACCAAACGAAGCCGAACAGTTTGTCACCCATTTGTCGGATATTTCTAGGACATCCCGCCAGAAGGCGTCGGTCGGGTCGGGTCGGGCGTGGACATTGAAATGCGAGATGCTTCCGGCCAACCCTGATGACGAACGAGGGCAGCGCATCGGTCTAAGCAAACTGTCATCCCCCACGCCACCACTTCCCCCAAAAACAAACACATACGCGAATCATCGCATTACGCAAACGTCTCCGTAGTTGCGTACCCCCGCGGGCAGGGGTAGGAGCAGCCAGCCGGGCGACGGAGATGGAGATGGAGGCTTACCAAGCACTGTCACGCACATACCAATTAGACGTCGGCATTAATTTGGAAGGTCTAGCGGGCTCTCGGTCACGAGTTTCTCGGTGCGTCACGCGGCGGTTTCTCAGTCAGTTCACTTGGCTGACCGTGTGGTGTCGTGTACAAGTGATGCCGGGCCGGGACGCACGCACGAGGCCGAGGTCTCAAGCGACTCAAACCGAGGTTTGCTCCTCCGCCAGGGCAGAGCGTTTGACTGCGCGTTCTTGAACGCTCCTCTGGAGGCGATTCTTCAGGAGTTCTCCACTCAGGGAGGAACACTGAAGAGGAAGCTGCGACCAAGAGTTGTGTTCTTGGGCCAGATCCCGGGGACACAGCCTGGCTGGGACTGGCTGGCGGAAGAAATGCGGAGGACACCAAAAAAAAAAACCACGGCCTGACTCGGAGGCCAAGCCGGGCGCAAATCCAATTGTGAAAAATATGACTTCATTCCCTGATGTCACACACAGTGCCGCCGCCGCCGCCACCGCTGGTGAGGTGAGCACCACAATAACAACGAGCTAAATGTATGCAAAGCTGGCCTTACGCTTACGTTAAGCTGGTTAGCGCTAACTTTAACGACTGCCTGCTGGAGGACACCCCGCCCTCCGGGAGCTTCCAGCTACTCCGCGGGAAGGGTCCGGTGGTCTCCTCCTGTTCTGGTATGGTCTGGTCTGGTCGGCGACCTAGGGGAAGTCTGTGTGCAGCAGCCTGTCGAAAGATTTGGTCTCCCTCTCGTTCCGGTTTTTGGGCACATTTTGCTTAAATCGGACGCAACCCGAGAACGGAGTTTGTATGTGTTTGTGTGTGTGTGTGGGGAGGGCCCAGAAGCCCCCCCCCCCCCCCCAACCCGCCGAAAAACTGAGCGGAAGAATGTAGAACTACTTCGCACCGATCGATGGCGAACCGATGGCGTTTGGCGAATTTGTATGATAATGAAGAGAGCGCGGGTATGGGGTCTTACCGGCTGCCCTGACCCGCGGGCCACCGATCAGGTCCGAAAGAATTTGCCGTTAGCCGGCCACACGGTCGATACCGTTGTTTTGCGGAACGATGAGATCACTGGCCCAAATGAGTTAGCCCAACGACGACGACGACGACGATGGTGACTTATCGCCCGCAATTGTCACCTAGGGTTCCCTGGTCCCGATCTCTGGATGCACGGAACTTCCGACTAGCGGGGACGCGTTCTTCCCCGGACGGGATGGGTGTTCTTCGGGGAGTTTGTTGGTCCCGACCGTCCCGGGACGGGTGTCGATGCTCGGTCGATCCTTGTGCGGCATCGTAGAGCAGGGCTTGGCCCGGGGCCCAAGAATTTATCCACTGCCCGGGGAACGGAAACCGGACACATTAAAAATGCTCCGCGAGGTTCGAGGCGCACCAACGGCGTGTCAATATTTATGAAACCAGTTCCGCCTTCGTTCCGCGTTCTGATTCTACTCTCCGAAAACCGCCGCCAATGTCGCCCAATGTCGTTAACATTATCACCAGCGGCACCAGGAGCAGCAGCAGCAGCACCATTGCCCTCATCATGCTCATCAACTCGGAGGGGCGGAGGGGCGGCGGTTTTGCTCAAATGCCAACAATATCGCGGCCTGACACATATGCCAGCGGGCTCCATAATGTATGCAACCCGATTCCCGGCTTTAATGTCAAATGTAGCATTCTGGTTCTTGGAGAACGATCGAGCTGGGCGAGCGTTATGCACGGTATGCACTCCCCCGGGGCGTGGCACACGGGCGCAGGCAAACAGCCAGGACCCTGACTGGTAAGCCGCGAAGCGAAGTGGTCCACAACAGAGCGTGTCCTTCTTGAGGTGAAGCGGACCAGGCGCTAAGCTGATCGTGCGAGCGAGTAGCTCGTAGCTCGTTAGGATCAGCTCAGCGAGGGCCAATGCAACTCCTTCCCCCCCCTTCCCTCTCCTTCTTCTAAAGCCATCAATCGGCTACAGACTTGAGAGATCTGGCGGTGACTAGAAAGGAGTGACGTTGGAGAGATCTTGTGGCATGTCCTCAAAGTGAGATAAGCTAAGCACTACGGCGATTAGGAGCCGACGCTTAGGACGACGCTCTGACGCTCTGTTGGTGCAGCAATCCCCCCCACACGAAGCACCACGGAACCAGTCTCGCGTACCGATCTGAAGATAACGAACTCTGACAGGCCTCTTCCGAAGATATCTTCCGACAAGATTATAACAAATATAGCACACAATAACGCAGAGAGCGGCACGAAACTCGGTCTCGGAGCTCTCGGAGGCGACCAGAACCAGAACCAGAACCCCGACGGCCAAGCACGGCCAATCCTGCACACACTCACACCTGCCGCGTGTGTGGCGCTTTGCAGTCATCTGTCTTCGACGCCATCGGGACCCGCACGATGGTTGACAGTCAGTCTCTCCGCCTCTCGCTCTGCTACTTTCGGACGATGGTCGTTAAAAGCCTGTGGACGGCGGGCAATTTAATATTTAAATATCAAACAAACATTGACCCATTCTCGTCAAATGGCATCTCGCACCTCTCCAGCTCGTTTTCGCCAGACTTCGTCGCCTTCGGTAAGCTCTGGAGAGGCTGCAGGCTGCATGATAGACCTTCCGGGTCCGGTGACTGGGTGGGTGGGTGGGGGCAGGTTGCTTGTTGCGTGAAAGATCACGCCGAAATTAGCATAAACTGTGAAGGCGACTCTCTAGCGGCTTATTTTATTAGTGGGTCGCTGGCCCGTCCTAATAATAATTGGTTCTCCGTGGCGGCCGCCGGGAGGCGTGGGTGATGGGGGATGCTCAGACGAGGAGATGGCCTCTGTCCGGGTGGGCTCGGGGGGGAGGAAGCTGGCGGGCTGGGTGAGTTTGTTGATTTCAGCTTTATTTATTTTGACTCATTAATTTCCCCGCTGTCCCGCCGGCAGCCACGCTAAGCTAGATGGATACCCAAAGTGACCTTGATCTTCCAGAGGTCATCGAACTGTGCGTGCCAGGCAACCGAGGTGGGTAAAAGAGCACACACACACACACACACGTACAGAAAGCTGCTGGGGTTGCCTACCCAAAGCTACCCAAGGATGACATTTCAGCGTGTAACGTGTGTAACCTTTGACGTTGCCTGCGAGATCGTGCGTTCACCTGAGCTGATGAAAAACACCATACGAATTCCTTGGCAACCCCCTAACTCCCGAAGATCGAATTCTTCTGGACACGCACCTCCAGCACATCTCTCTCTCTCTCTCTCTCTCTGGCTGCAGAACCCTGCCAGTTATCTACGTTGACAGCCCAGACTGTCAAAACACTTGTACCAGGGCGCCTGTGACATTCTGTTCTAATACTCTGCGGTTGTCCAAGAATCACGCTTTCACCTTCACTAGCGGCAGCCGCCGCACTGGGTGAACTGGTTTGCCGGCTGGTAGGGCTTCACTGATACCGATCACTGTCGATTGATTGATCGACATCGACTTCAAATGGCAACCCCACGAAAACTCGAACAAAGGAGCTGCGAACAAACAAATGCGAACAAAGCCCAGATTAAGGTGGCCTCAAGGTCACCGGGATCCCGGTGGTTCCCGGTCCGGTCCCCGATGACATTCACTTACCACCCCCCTCCCCCCCGGCCCCTGAGCTGTAAGTGATCTCGTTTGTTGATTTGCCATTTGTCGATCGCGGACGGTCCTGTCCTCTGTGTGTGGTGACCGTTCGTCCCTTTTCGGACCGGACTGGAGCGAATGCAGAGGGGCCTGCCTGCCGAGGGGGTCCTGCTCCGGTTTCTTGGTTCTTTGCCGGTTTCGGCGGTGGCGGCCAGAGCCACAATGGAGTTTGACATTTCGCCGCGCCGGCACTCGGCTGGATTAATTGGCGGACGGACAGGTTTTAGGAGCGTGGCCCCGTCGTGGGTACTCCAAATGTCGTGGCGGTCGTGTGCCATTTAGACGGGCGTGCGTCACGCATCCAGCGCTTCCTCTAAAGTCGGTTGTCTAGTTATCTAGGCTTTGCGGTTTTGTCATTCAAAATACGTAAACAACTTCAACTACAAACCTCATGATGGGGCGCTCAGGTCCTGTCACGCCACCAGTAATAACCGAGAGGTGAGCGTGTTTACTGCCAGGCGCTCGAAGGCGGCCCAAGAAGTGCGTGCGTTCTACGTGGAGGGCTAGCCACAACGCTGTGGAGGTTTTCCCGCATCAGGAACAACCGAAAAGAAGACAGCCATCGATGTGTTCTTAAGCCAGCAGCCACGACGCACGATATCGGCCGGACACTGTAAGTCGGCCGATAGATGGGTCGGCGGTGCTTGTTTGGCAACTGACACCAGCTGGATCCTAGCAGTAATCCAGTGCAGGAGCGGCGAACCTCGGACCTAGATATATGGCAAGCTCCCACCATAGACACCGCTAATGGTCTTCGCTCTTCTGCGACCGATATTGATTAATGGCCGTCTAGATAGCGCTATAGCGGGGCTACACGCGCGGTGGCTTAACGCCTTATCAGGTGTTTGCACGAACGACGACGACGACGGAAAATGGCAGCGGTATGCCAGAGCCAAACCCAGGCAATGTGATACACATTTCGGGGCCAAGGTCCGAGTCCGAGTGAAGAAGTCGGATATTTGTGTGGCAGCTGGCGGCACCGGGGAGCTCACTCTTCACATGATTAACGCGAACAGCGATAAACACTTCCGCGCCAAACTTCCAAGCCAAGGTCTTCCCGAAAGGGGGCAACTATCAGCTTGGCTTCAGACCACTCGAGAGCACAGCTTCTCCGCCAGCCGTCTGCGTGGGCTGGCGCGTCCTCGACGGCCACTTGGCAGGCTGATAACGCCGAGCCCATAATCACCACCGATGCGGGGGGTGGGCCGAGGTCCAAGTCCGAGTCCGAGTCCGGTGCTGTGTGCAGCTCAGTTCAGCACCACCAAGCCACCCGAGACGGCTGGCCTATTGGGAGTTGGGAGTTGTGGGCCTAAAACTGGAGTTGTTGTGGAGTCTGACGTACCTTGCGATCCGTGGGAGATTAATTGTGAACCGGACTCTAGTTTCGGCGCTAGTGGCGATGCGTGCCGGCTATGTGGCGTTGGCTATCTGGTGCTGTCTGGGCCCGCCGTCCTGGACCAGCGGTTCGGAGATCGGGTCCGATCTGGACGTGGATGGTAATAGGGGTTGCAGTTGCGGACGCATCCGCATCGATCAACCATCGATCAACCATCCCTCTCTCTCTCTTTCTCTCTCTGTGCCCCCATTCTCCCATTCTCGACTCCCATGCCCTCAGAGGTCGCTGCCGGAGAGCTAGCCAACTGTCTGGTGGAAACGGTGACGAGCGGCACGTTCGACGACTATCACCAGCTGGCGGACGTTGGGAACGAACCGTCGGAGCGGTACTCGGTGAACCTGAGCTTCACGGTCGAGCTCGGCAACCGGCAGGAGGAGCTGGCGGTGCTGCTGTCCGCCCAGGATCGGACGCGTGCCCATCCGGCGTACGCCCACACGTACGAGATGCGCCTCACGAACGTCTACACCGTGCTGTACCGCGAGACGGTCAAGCTGCAGGCGTACCACAGCCCGCGCGACAAGCTCTTCCCGGCCGAGCTGCGCTTCCGGTTGCGGTTTCTGGTTAGCCACGACGCGAACGTGACGGTGCTGGTGAACGACGAACGGGCGCCCCGCCCGCTCCTGGCCGTCAGCGACGTGCGCGAGCCGTTCGTGCCGCGCTTCGTCAGCTTCTCGTCGCGCATGAACGCCTACCCGGTGAGCTTCTACCTCGGGTGTGGTCTGCCGCGGTATACCGCATCCACGGAACCACCGGACGTGGACCCGGCGGACGACGGCGAACCACGGATGGAGGCGTTGCTACTGGAGACGGCTGGTCGCCAGGCCGCAGCCGCCGCCGCCTGCCCGGTTTGTCCGCCGCAGCGCTGCGAGGTGATCGTGAAGGCGTGCGCCGACCCGACGTCCGGGAACGGAAACGGCGGATTGACCGGTTCGGATCCGGAGCGCGAGAAGTACTACTTCTTCTTTAACCTGTACCTCACGAAGAACCGCGGCAAGGGCCGGTGACGCAGGTCTGGATGGTTCCCGCCGCGGACCGCGGACGCGTCTCGCTGTCTGTCAAGTCCGTGGCCGGACTTGGGTTTGTTTTGTGGCAATAAAGAGCAAACCAAATCGTTTGGCCATTGGATTGGGCCATTGGACGTGTCAGGAGAACTCAAGGGTTGAGAGGGGTGGGGGGTGTGGGTGTAAAAGGTTCCAGGGGAGTACTAGTTGGACAGGTGCCCGGTGTGCCGGATTAGAGCCCGTACTCGGTGCGCGTTGTTGATGTTGACATATTCGATCGTAGTCGACCTGTGTGTGTGTGTGTGTGTGTGTGTTGTTACCAGGTCACGACAGGAGCCGCAAGCAGGGAGCCACAAGCAGGGCCAGGCCACAGGGTAGTAGATGTCGCCTTTTGCGTACGTGAATCATACGGCGGACCACGCAGACAGTCAGTCCAGGGTGGCACAATGCCAAAAGGCAGCCATTATTTATGGATTCCGCTCACTGCGTTACCCCCGCCCAGGCGTTGTTGGTGTGACCTGCTGCCGCTGCTGCTGCTGCTGCTGCTGCTGCTGCTGGTGCTGCTGCTGGTGTTGCTCCTGTAGAGCGTTGAGTCGGATGAAACAAAAACGAACAGCAAAAAAGAACAAGGAAAAAGGGGTTGGCATACACAAATGTTCAACAATAAAAGCTGGCGGTGGCCGGCCGGGAGAGTCGCATGAGGGCAGGTCACATAGCTGGGGGGCACCCCCGTCACTGGAAAGGTCCTGTGTGAATGGACCGGCGGCGCTGTTGGTATTATTAAACACGGTGTTAATGTCGAGGATGCGATAACCCCCGGAAAGGATGTGTCACACAGGAGAGCGCGCGCGCGCGCGCACGTTGCTGAGGGAACAGGAGGGGCAGGGGGGGGGGGGTTAGCTGCAACAAAATATTGATTGACCCATTGACGGTGGCGGGGGCAAAAGGGCACCTTTGCGAGAGAATCTTCATCTCCGTCCGCTACGGGGCAGGAGATGAAAAGGTAAAGTTTTAACCTTTTACCGGGCGCGATGCGCGTTGGTCAGTCCCCGGTCCCCGAAAGGTCAGCTGGACGTGTACCCCGCCCTGAACCCTCCCCCCACTCCCCCCACCGCACTTCCCCTTCGTCCAGTCGGCCTGGACCTGGGGGGACATCTCTGTCGTCGATGTCGTCTGGCTCTGTCTGCCCTATACGGGTCCAGCGAGTCCCGGGAGCTCCCGGCGGGAGCGGCGGCGCGGGCACGTCGGGGAGACTCTTAATAACTCTGCGCGTGTGTGTGTGTGTGTGCGTGTGTGTCTGGTATGTGATGCGCTGAATGGTAGCATCGGTCGGTCATCTTCGGTAATTTCCTTGACATCATGTATCCCTGCGGCGCCGTGGCGTTGGGGTCGCCGCGCCTGCAACGCCGTACACGTGCGTGAGTGCGTGCGTGTGTGTGTGCGTGTCACCTTTCACGAATTGGACGAGCACTGCGGGCCTCAATCTCAAGCTACCCTGACGGATTGACCCCGATAGCGACCCCGTCACTAGCCAACTGGGGTTCCGCTTATCGCTAGGAGCTGGTCCAAGATGAGCCACCTGCCCCACAAGGACACGACACGGGAATGAGGAATGCGCCCAGAATGCGCCTAAGAGGGTGCTAATCGATCTGGCTGGGAACGGCTTGTCGCCGACTGTCAAATTCTTCCTCGAAATGTGTTCCCCCGCAGAAACGTGGTGAAGTGGTGGTGTGTGGTATGGTGGGTTGGCTTCCAACCCCGGCCCCACCACCACCACCACCACCACCACTGGCTTCCAAGCCCGAACCTGGTCCGGGCTCGCCTGGCCGATGCCCTTTCGAGCAACAATCAACAAAGAGTCCGGGTCCGCGGGGCGGAGGCTTCTGAGTGCTGGGGGCCCCAGTACGTCCTTGGCATTTAGTGTCGCGTTCTGGGGATTGCGTGCGTGCCGTGCGCTGCAACAAGATCGTCGACGGCCGTCGCACCGTCCCCCCGTCCCGCCATCCCTTCCTGGCGCGCGCGAGAGCGCAATTCCTGCAAAACAACAAAAACCTGGTCAGAAATGCATCACAGGACAACACACACGCGGCTAGCACGAGGCTTCCGTTTCTACCGGAGGTGCTGCAGGAGGCGGCGGTGGTCCAGAACGGGGTGCGGACACACACTGCGCTCGTTCTTTCCATTCCCCTGTCTCTCTCTGTCTTTGTGTCTTTCTTTCGCACGCGGGGTTTGTTCGTCATCTGTAGTTTGCTCCTAGAATTCGGAGCGCGATCTCTGTGGCCTTTTGGACTCCCGGCCGGCCGGTCGGCAGGTGATGCAGGTGTCTATGGACGGGGCGGCACATCGTTGTGGCCCCGGTAAACAACACACTCCGTGAACCTTACGCTGCGATCATTTGACGGAGCGCTTCGTTTGTTTGTACACAGAGCTGAGGTTGACAGCCATCGCCATGCGGTTATTTTGCGGAACGCCGAAGGATGCTTGTTTATGGGGTTCAGACGGGGTTTTTATCGAACTTTAAGGCTGGCCACGACTGGAAATCGCCGCGTCTTTCTAAACCAATGCGGTCTTGTAATCCTTGCTGCTTTCGGAGGCAAAAACCGAACGCTAAGAAAGAACCAAACAGCGCCGCAGAAAGCAGAGACGGGCATGAAACAAAGTAGCGGTCCACGGTACTTTTGGGTGGTTCGGGGACTTTTGGGGAGTTCTCCCTGGAGCAGTACCGTAGAGGATGGCGTAGCCGGGCTTTAAGTTTTCATCATTTTTATTTGTTATTTATTTTATTTTTTTTCAATTTATTTTGATAAGCTCCCAAATAGACAGATACATCTAACAATTGTGTGATTCACCTTGCACTTCACTCGAATCCTAAGTCCACAGCCTGGAAATTTGCAAGGCGTATCGTGTGTAACACGAAGAATTACTTTGAATGGCCGGACTGTACTTATGCCTCGCCTCGTACATTCTAGCATTTGAAAAAGGGTCCGTTTCCTGTTGAAAACGCCTTCTGGACCGTCCCCTGTCCCTGGTGGGCATCAAGTTTCAGGTCAACCTTCTATATTAACGCGTTTTGCAGGTCCAACGAGCATTCACAGTGTGTGTCCGTGTGTCCATAAAAACTAAAACGGGCAACATACGCCCTTCGGCGCTGCTGCCTGTAAGAAGGTGACCATCCGAATCGGGCCATTCTCTTCGCCAACGTGGGCACCACGCGACACTCGTTGACATTCCGAGCGAGTCTGGTGGGCGATGATGTTACCGATTGACCGCGGACTGCGAGGATCATATTACATGGGCAGCTTTAGTAGCCTGACCTCACACAGATACGGCCTGAGTCCTGGATTGCTATAGTGTTTGGTGAAAACACTTTACTTAGCATGATACGTCCCTCTTTCCATTGTCGTTCTACATGTTCCCAATGTGGCGACGAGCTGACTGACAGGGATGAACAGGTGACCGAAAGTTCGAAGTCGCTATGAGCTTCACCTATCTAGCGTTAAAGGATAACAACTAACAACGACATAACGGAGGAGACGATCCACGACTTGAAGGCTGTCGAACTGTTGATTGACTGTCTGGATGTGGTACCTGACGTGAACCGATAAGGAGCAAAAGTGATTAAATGTCAGCCAATAACGACCACGGCAAGAGCTCCCCTTTTCGGCATCAGTTCCGCGGTGGATTAGGCCAGATACAGATACGCGAGGCGCTGCTGCTTTGATTATCGTTGCTGTATTTGCGTTTATAAATATAAAATACTAGAATCTGTTTCCGAATCGGCACACGCCAAATAGAGAGGGTGTGTGTGTGCGCGCGTCTATCTACTGGGCACTAATTAAACGGACGCTCCGGAGTGCTGCTGCACCAGAGGTGATCCCGAATGTAAAGAGGAGGCCAACGACCCCGATGCCAAATACCAAATACGGGGATTCAACTTTTCTGCTATCGAGACTAGCGAGCTGCTTAGAGGGAACGATATGTTCTAGGGAAGGGATATGTGAAAAGAACGTAGAGGAACGGCCCCCGGTTGGGTGCCGTCGGCTCAGTTACGGCCCTGGGCCTGGTGTGACCCCCCTCCTGGCTGCCGCTGTTGGTCCACTGCCGCTGCCTCCGTCGCCTTAAAGTTCTTGTCGTTTTTGCTGCTCAGGTAGACGTTGAAGTAGAAGAAGTACTTCTGCTTCTCGCCCCCCGTGGACGTCGTGGCCCCGGATCCGGTCCCCATCAGCAGGTCCTTCGAGGTGTCGGAGGTGCACGCCCGCACGATCACTTCGCACTTTTCGGGTTTCGGGCAGACCGGGCAGGACAGGCTTTCGCTGCTGTCACTGCCCCTGTCAGATGTGGTGCCCCGCCCGGCTGTACTGCGATCCTCTCCACGCTCCCGGTGCCCCTCCTCTTCGTCCTCCGAGGTGGGCAGTCCGTCGTTGCCAGCGTCGTTGCCCTGTTGCCAGAACATTGGCACCTCCTGCTGCTCGTCCGAGTGTTGGTTCGGCGCGTACGGATCCGACGGTGGCCACGGACCGGACGGCAGTGCTCCGTCGCCGTCGGCACAGCTGAAGTAGATCGTGACCGGGTAGGCGTTCATGCGCGACCCGAAGCTGATGTACGACACCTCGATCGGGGTGCGGTCGTCGTGCACCGCCAGGATCGTTTGCTTCTGGAGCACCGGGATGGCGACGGTGATGTCGCCGCTGCGCGTGATCTGGATCCGCAGCCGGAACTGGTCACCCGGGAAGAAGCTGAACGTGTGGCTGTGGTGGGCGGACATGCGCAGCGTTTCCTTGTAGATCACCGTGTACACATTGCTGACGCGCACCTCGTACGTCTGCCCGTAGTCCGGGTGCTGGCGGGACCGGTTGGCCGCGGACAGCAGGATCGCCAGCTCCTCCTGCATGTTGTGGACCCGCACAAGCAGCTCCAGGTCGACGATGTGCTGCTCGGTGCGGTTGTTGCCGATCTTGTCGATGTCGAAGTACTCCTCGTACTGGCTGGTCGTCGTCGTCGTCCGCTGCTCGCAGCTACTGTCACCTGCAAATCCACGACGGGTCAGACGGGTTTTCTTCTGACAGGGGGGGGGAGTCTGTGCGAGCAAGCTTACCGAGGCGATTGGCCGGCGTGCTCTGGCCGGTCATGGCCCGCGCTTCTTGGTCCAGTCCCAGTAGCACGCCCAGCGACAGCACGACCCAGCCGAACGACGGTTCCCTGCCAACCCGGTTCATGGCGCCTGCAATTGAAGAAAGACACGGAGAACGGGGTTTGCTACATTTTAGGTGATGAACTCGAGCTCCATCTCTCCATCTCTCGTCAGATGGACTCGCGTCCGATGTGGACACCGATTGCCCGGATGCTGGTGGTGGCCGGGCTGGCTCTGCTGGGTGGCGGAGGCGTGCGCGGCCACGGCCGGCTCATGGATCCGCCGGCCCGGAACGCGATGTGGCGGTTCGGGTTCCCGAACCCGGTCAACTACAACGACAACGAGCTGTTCTGTGGCGGGTACGCCGTCCAGTGGGAGCAGAACGGGGGCCACTGCGGGACGTGCGGCGACGCGTACCACTTGCGGGCACCGCGCCCGCACGAGACGGGCGGCGAGTACGGGCAGGGGATCGTGACGCGCCGCTACGTAGCCGGGCAGACGATCGACGTCGAGATCGAGCTCACCGCCAACCATATGGGCCGGTTCGAGTTGCACCTCTGCCCGGAGAACAGCTTCCGCGGTGCCGCGCCCCAGTCCTGCTTCGACCAGTACCCGCTCTACCTGTCCGGGACGCGCGAAGTCCGCTTCCACATACCGCCCGAGTCGGGCAAGAAGGACGTGTTCCGGTACCGGGTCCAGCTGCCACCGTACGTCACCTGCGTCTCCTGTGCGCTGCAGTGGGTCTACTACACGGGCAACATGTGGGGACGCTGTGACAACGGTACCGAGGGCATCGGGTGCGGCCGACCAGGTAAGTCCAGCTCCGAAGCCCCTGTCACCCTGCCATCTGCTCTAAACTGCTCTCTCTCTCTCTCTCTCCCGCCCTGCAGAAACGTTCCGCAACTGCGCGGACGTCAGCATCGTGTCCAACACCGGTGGCGGCCGGCCACCCCTGTTCACCGCTTCCGCCAACAATCCGTTCCTGCTGTACTACCGGGACTTCCGCGACCCGCAGCCGGACAACGTGTACCCGCTGATCATCCGGTAGGTTGACGCGCGGCGGAATTTCCGGTTCGCACGGAGTGGAGCTTCCAGGAACGAATGTTTATTTCTTTCTTTATCGTTCGGTTCGGTTCCAGGGACCAGGTGTGCGTACCGACCGCGGCCTACCGCAGCTTCATCGGCATGGATGACTGGTGCCAGAACAACTGCCTGCGCTACCCGCCAAACTGCCCGGAGATTGCCTGTCACTGCCCGTAAGTAGCACCCGCCAATGGTGGGAAGAACTTTTCGCGGGGCGCTTCTTACCACCTGCGGCAACGCACCTGCCTGCCTGAAGCACTGATGCTCGTTTGCTGGTCCACTATTTTGTGATTCGCTTTCTCTCTCTTTCTCTCGCTCTCTTTCTGTCTCCTTCCCGTTTCGTGTTGCAATGCGGGCGTGCGCCCAAAAGTCAAACGTGCGAAGCAATCGGCGAAATAGCGGGACAGGAAGGTGCAGATGTGTACTGCCTCGACCAGTGTCTCAACTTCAAGTCGGCCTGTCCGGCCGAAAAGTGCCGCTGCTACTGAGCCGCCGCACCGTACAATCACAGTACAATCACCGATGCCCCAGTCCCGATTGCGATAGCTAAAAACGCCGAGCGACGACTCGGACGACGAAAACCGACGACGACGACGACGACGAAGGCCCAATGACCAGCGAACTGTAATGCAGCACTCGAAGCCCCGGGGAGAGCAATCGGAAAGGTGTGCGCGACTCTGCTGCTGCTGCTGCTGGTCAACCCCTCAGAGCTTGCTACGTGGTTCGCCGATCAGCGAGCCAGCTCCTGCGGACCAAAACATCCTTCTTCGAGATTCAATCGAACGACCACTTTGTGTGTTGTGTGTCAACGAATGTTCGAAATGTTCAGTTAGTTCAGTTGCTATTTTGTATTAATTGTATTTGTACAGATTCTCTAGACAGATGGCCAGAGCCAGGCAAACAGACGAGAGCGCTCAGGAAAGCAACTCCTTGTTAGAATTTAGGCGACGGTAGGACACTAGTTGAAACGAAGGTAGCTACAAAAAAAAAGAGTAGGCAACGGAAAGCGATGCGGCGGTCGTGGTTCACCGCGAGAAAGCAACAGGATATGCTTGACTGGGATCCCCCGGCGAAGAGCCTCTGCACTGTATTATTATTTATTATTACTAGGAACGGGCAAAGCCTTACGAAGCACCACACCAAGCTCACAGTTTTGCGCTCAAGTTGATCAAGTCGGAACAGCGAGGATTTTCCGCAGCCTTATTTTCCGGTAACTAATTGCCCATTCCTAAGTAATGCAATGCTTTCGTTCAGGTTCCTCCAAAACAGGCATCCGAAAGAATGAATCATGTTCGGCGTCAACTCGGCTATTGAAGGGGCATTAAGGCCCAACGTGACGCATGCCCAAACCACGTAGTATGCCGCAGTGGTGCGGCGTTCGTTTGCTTCGTGTCGATGATGCTGCGGTACCTGCAGCCCACGTGCCTCCTCCTCCGGCACCGATACAATTAATTACATTTAAGTTTTGCTGCTTTGCTTCGTCGTGTTGGTTGACTATCGTGTCCTTGCGCGCACACGGTGCCACGCTGTCCTGGCGATGGCGGTTCGTACGTCGGCGGGCCTAAAAAACAGCAAAACAAACAGTAACAGTGGTCCACAGAACATGACCGGCGGCAATGCAGTTCGTGCGGTGTGCCCGGTGTACTCATCCGGAAGTCGTGGACTGGACCCTTAACGACTCGAATGATACACCACGCTTGGCGAGAGAGAGAGAAATATGATAAAAATAAATAAATACACACACACACAACACAGTCACGCACGCAGTGTCTTGTCTGATTTGCAACGTCTGACTTATAACATACAGGTTGGGATTTATTGGAATTACAGAGTTGGAGTGATAAAAGAGAAAGGAGAAGAGCCTCTAGTGCTATTGTGGCTGCTGCGGTTGCTGCTGCTGCTGCTGCTGGTGGCGACGTCGGGAGACATTATACGGATGGCAGGTGTCGGCACGGCGCAGCACCTCCGCGTAGGACAGATCGAGCTTCTGTAGATTGTGCAGGTGCTGGGATGCGGTCGACGGCGTGAACTGGACGATCTCGCTGCCGTCGTCCTCGCCGCCGGCCAGCTCGGCGTAGCGGTTGCCTGCGTAGCTGGCTGCCCTGCTGCTGGCCGCTGGCTGGGGTTTGTGGCTGCGTTCAGTCGCCGGGGTGGAGGAGGTGGCCACCGCCGCCGCCGCCGCCGCTGCCGATGGCGAGAGGGATGGCGATTTGAGGCAACGGTTGTAGATCGTCATCGTACTGCCGTCCCATTTGGTGGTCGTCCGCCGGCCGGAAGCCGGAACGCCCACACCCACCGATATCGGTGGGCCACCGCCATCCTTGTCCGGGTTCCACGGCCGGTACCGGTTCTTCCGCCCGTGGCTGCGGGGTGTGGTTTGCGGTGCGATAGAGGCCGCCGGTGGCGCCGCCACCTGTTGGCCGCTTGCGTCGGCACCGGGTGGGGTGCGATGGCTGCGTCGGCGACGAGAGCGGCGCTTACTTACACCCACCGCCACCGAGAGGTATTCGAGCGGGAGCGGCAGTATGCCTGGCGTGCCGGCCTGCTGGCCGACTGCGCTTGCTCCGTCCCCGTCTGCTTGGCCTGCCGCACCGGTAGTCAGGGTGGCCGACGATTGGTGCTGCTGGCGCGCCATTTTGCGGCGCTCGGATTTGGTGATACACTCGGACATGGCGAACGACTGTTCGCTGACGGCGGACGACGTAGTGGTGATGAAGCTGGCGGTATCGTCCCCGTCCCCGAACTCGCTCGGTGGCTCCTCGTTGGCCGGCGTAACCGGTGGCACCCGGGACGCCGTCAGCCCGACCATCGGCGGCACCGGCACTGGCACCGATGGGGCCGGCGGCTTGGTATCGTCGAGCAGGGGCAGCTGATCGCCCTCGTCCCGGTTCTCAGCGGCGCGCTTCAGCACGCTGAAAATCTCCCGGAACAGTTCGCGGTGAGCGGGGCTGAAGCGGAACCGCGAGTCGATCGCGCTCTGGTCCTCGTAGATGCTGAACCGCCAATCCTTACCGTCCGCGATCGTGCACAGGAAGTTGCGCGGGCTCTCGTCCGTCTGCGTGGCCTTGTTGCTTACCTCGTCCGAGTAGCCCGAGCTAGCGGTCTCCGTCTCCGAGTACTCCGACTGAGGGGCGCCTTTCGCGGGTACGGTGGCGACGGCGGCGCCAGTGACGGCGGCGGCCGTTGGCGGCCGCTGCTCGTCCGATGGTCGTCGCCGACTGTGGTACGCCGAATCGCCCATCAGCGGTGGATTGATCTCGATCAAGTAGCGCGGAGGATCGGCAAAGGATCCCCTGCTGGCGCCACCACCGCCACCGTTTGGTAACTCCTGTGGTTGGCAGCTGTCGACGGGCGTGTTGTTGCCGGAACCGGTGGCAGTCTTGCGTACCGCCGGAGCCGGCTGTCGGTGCACCTCGAGCAGTGCTTCGTACTTTTCCACGAGCTCCCGGTACGGGTTGGCGGCGGCACTGGCGCCTCCCGACAGGTCCAGGCTGTCCGGTTTCGTCGGTGCGAGCTGCTCCAGCGGTGAACCAGTCCCCGACGTTGCGCGATGGTTGTGAACAGATGGTTGAAGAGGGAAACGACAAAATGGAACGAAGACTATAAATAGATTTCTCGGTCATTTTCCTCCAGAGGCCAACAGTTACAAGTACTGTTTCGTCTTTTTTTGTAGCGTTAGTACGTAGATTACATGCAGAAGGTAGTCGGTTTTCTATAGGGACGCTTGCGAATACTACTTATCCGGCCGAGGCGGCCTTGGCGGCCCCCGCAAACGGTCCCTCAGATATCTACGGCAATGAAAAATATTGAAACTGACAGCTCGAGCCGGAGCCCAAATAAATAATACACATAGGAACTAACAAAAATAAAAACAAAACATAAAACAGAAGGAACAAACCAATTTAATATAATTTAATACAAGGATCTCTGTGGGCCGCCTTCGGGCCCACAGGCCTTCAGTTCTTTACCGCCCACAAGTCATAAAAAAAGCCGAAACCCACCATTGTGCCTGTCGGAACTACTCTCGTCCAGGGCTTCAATGCCTAGGATCCCTAACACGTTAAACAAATCGCGGCTGGCTCGGTAAGCTGCCGTATTAAGATTTATACAGCGCTGAAACGATAGGTCCGCTCAGAGAGGGATGGCATTGTCGTTATCATTGGCTGTCACTGTCAGATGGGTAGGTTCTAGCGGTTACGGTTACTGATCTGGCATATTAAAACACTACAACCTTAATGCTGTGGTACCGCGCTTACGGAACTATGGAATTTGTACACGAACAGGCAGTGCGCGACGCTTGAGCCGCGCGCTCTGTCCCTCAAAACAAAATTGCTGCCAACTCCCGGGGGTCAGCTGGTGGCCGGTGGTTGTTAGTGGCCTGGCCTGGTTTGTTTTAGTTTGACTTTGAGTCCTTAACCGCTACTGGGATTCGGTTGTGAGGAAGGCGAGGATTGGAACCGTGTACGAATGACTGTTTTGCAACTCTCTCCGACTGATACGCCCAGCAAAGCATTACATTTACGGCCGCGAAACCAAATGGGTCACAGCCGGCCAAATGAGAATGGTGCTCCGGCTGCCTTACTGATCTCTGCCGATTGCGGCCGAACGGGGTGGCGTGGCGAAACCGGGTCGGGAAAGTGAAGCCGCTAACCCCTGCTAGTTACAGGCAGTTCAGCTGCTCGTAGCTGGGTGTATTAAGTAACTGGTGAACGAGAAGGGCGGGCCTATGGAAAAAATTGAGCATCCATTTGAGGATGGTGAACTTTCGGACTACGGCTAGCCACAGTTCGAGCAAAAGTTTAACTAGATTGATGGGAAGCTCGTGCAGACTCTTGGTCGAATGGGTACAGATTGGGCAACACTTTGCCTACAGAAGACGAAGAAGATGAAAAGAGAGAAAAAACAAAACAAAAAGAAACGGAAAGAGTAAGGAAAGTGTAAAATAACACACACAAAAATAACGAAAGGGGCAGCGTAAGTAAGCGACAAACATCACACAGTACAAAACAAAAAAACAAATACACATACTCAAACGAATGAATGAAAGGATACAACAGCATCGTAATGGGGGCATCTATTGGGAAAGTGTGGATAGCGAAAACGCTAGAGGAACCTACGAGACACACAAGAAAGACTGAGCGAAAGCAGAAGAGAGCAAGAAAGAGACAGAGAGAGCGCGAAAGAGTTGTTTAGTATGCATGCTTCTTAAGGAAGCTGCTAGTTAAGCGAAAAACACCCCATAGTTTGGAAGAGGGGGATGCAGTAACTAGACAGACGACAAATAAACACCATTACCACCGTCACCAGTCGTAACTTACTTAACAAAATGATTGCTACAAGCACTAAGACCCTTCCCGCATGCGAACTACTTTTCAGAGGGTGCTGAACTCTCCACAAGTGCCACAAATGCAGATCAGACAGGAAAGGGTTCTCCGTACCCACTACGTAACAGGAAGTTCAAGCGTCTAATATTAGCCAAAGGAGTTATGCGCGTCCCATCCACTACATTACAAATCCTTAAGCCTCTTTTCCGTCCCACTTTCTGCCATGCTTTTGGTGAGCGACCAAACGCAACGCATCGGCAATATACCTGAATGTTTATCGACGACCGGTACATCCGTGGCACGTCGGAGATCTCGATGAGGTCGATTAGGCTGCGGTCATCGTCTTCGGTGCCGGTGATGATTGAGTCCCCATCCGGACGATCCTCGAAGCCCCGCAAACACCTCGTGCACATTTGCCCTTGCCTGACCAGAAAAAACGGGCAGAAACGTGAAAAGGAGGGCGCGTCACTCGCCTACAGGCAACTTACATAACCTCGTCCAAAACCGACAGCTCGTGATGCACGGATATCATCTCCTCGGTCGGGTGCACCTGCATCAGCTTCTTTTGGAGCGCTTGGTTCTCCTGGGCGATGGCTGCCAGCTGCTCCTCCAGCTCGACCACTTTGCTCTGCTCGAGCATAAAGCTTTTCTGCGTTCGCTCGAGCGCCTGTATCATGCGGATCACCTCATCGTCCACCTCATCGCTGCCGCGCTGCAGCTCGTCTAGCTCGATGTGTCCTCGGTCAGCTCGCACTTCCGCGCCCTCGTCAATCCCGCTCCCTGGCCCACTGACGGCGGAATCGGCGGATGGCAAATACGGACCGGAAGGCTCCACCGTGGGCATCCGGTGACCCTGAGAGGCAAAAAACACCTGGGCATTATGGGCAGACCTTCCTAGGATTGCTTTCTACGCAACCTACCGCCACGTTGGCCGTCTGTTCTGTGTCGCTGTTCCGACTGGCGACGGACCCGCTGCGTTTGGCATTTAGCTCCACATCCCACTGGACCGGCGCGTTTGCGTCCGGCGACAGGGTGGCCGATCGTTCGGTTTTGCTGCGCCGCTCTGCCTGTGCCTGCCTGCGTACCTCCTCGAGCGTCCTGGTCAGCTCCTCCACTTTGGTTTCCAGGCTCTCGATATTGCAGCATAATCTGCAGGGACAGAGCAAACCGAGGGCAAGGTGTGGTAAGATCATACTCACAGCGCCGCACCAGCGCCGACTTACTGTTTAACGTGCTTCTTTTCCGCCTGGTACTCTAGCGCTAGCTTGTACTTGTCGCGCTCCAGGTCCTGGATGCTCACTTCCAGCTGTTCGTAAATTTTCATACGTGAATCGTTCACTTCGCGCAGCGCGCCATTCTGTTTCGTTAGGTACTACGGGAAAGAAAAGAGCAGCGGGAAGATTAGCCAGACCGCAAGACCGCAAGACGGTGCGTCGCTGGGTTGCTTTTGGTCACCCCCGTACACTGCGTACTTCTATTTCCTGCACTTGGTCCTCGATGACGCTCTGATGGTACTTGAGTGTTGCCTCCAGCTCCTTGTTGCGTTCGAGCAGCGTCTTCCCCAGTTCGGCGGCCAGTTGCAAATCTGCCGATTATCGAGAGAGAGAAAGACAGAAATGTGAAAATAAGAAACCAAAATAGGCGAACATACGGAAGCAGCAAGCAAAATGGCTCGTTTGGGATATTGGCGTGCACTGATATCAAAGGGTGGGTTTCTGGTGCAATGTTAGAGCGGCGTGGCGGACAGCGAACGTCGGATACGAGTTCAGCGTAAGTATTTGAACGCATTCCGGTTTGGAAGTGTCCTTTCCCGAAGCCCACTTTCCTGTTTAGTTACTCCTTGCTCACGGCGAAAAGTCAGGTTTCTGTCTCTGGTCTATTTACGCCCCGGTTCGGGGCGCTTGAAGAAAACCGGAAAATGGATCCGCCCTTTTCCAGTGCGTGTTTTGGCAAAAATCTTCCATAGAAACCATGGATGAAAGCTCGGACTCTCGGCAAGAAAAGCATTCCCACCCACGTCCATTTGCCCCCTGTTCTTGTCATTCGTTGTACGTCGCGTCGCAGTATTGGGGGATGTAAATGTACGCCACGTATACTCGAAGGTCCTTAAAGGACGAGCAACTAGACACCCTTTCAAAGCACTGGTCGAAGCGAATGGCGTACTATCCCGGGTTCTGCTAGTATACTGTGAGCATCTTCTTCATCTAGTACACCGAATCATGAACCGAATGTGTGCTCCGACCGATCGACCGTCCGAAAAGAGGTGAAGCAATTGGAATGCAAACAAATAAAACCAAAACACACGTACCTACACACACACACACACACATACATACACACACAGGCAAAGGCGTAAAACTGTTCCAAACTGAGGTACCCCCGTGAAAAATCGCACACCGCGGGAAAGAAAACACACCGAAAACGGAAGCCAGCGAGACATCGGACACCACGCGAAGGGCAGCGGCAGCAGCAGCAATCGGCAACTTACCGTCCAGCATATACTGGGAGCTTTCGTCGACGAGCTGCTCGTCGAACGAGTCTTTCGTCCCGCCGCCGCCGCTCATCGTTGGGAGAGTTTCGGGGTGAAGAGGGTGAATCCGAGAGCCGTCCGACGGTTGGGTGAGGTTAGTGGCACCCCTTCTTCACTAACCAGCTGATTTAGCTGCCTTCGAAGTGTGGCTGTAGCCCGTTTGCCTCCTCCTGGCCGACACACCTTCTACCGGTATTGTTCCGGTATTGAGTCCGCCATGTTAGTACAACGGTGTGTTACAACGGTGTGTGTAAAGGTCCCCCGCCGGGCGCTACTATCACACGGTGTTTGGCCACCGGGGAACTGTTCACTTGCCTGGGGTGGAACGAAGGTTGGTAGAGCAAAACGTGGTGATAGTGGAGCAGAAGATTCGTGAGGATTTGCCACTGCCCCGAGAGCAGCTGGGCAGCTGGGCAGCTGGAATGTGGAAGAAGGAATGCACGGGGCATCCACAGGGAGGTAGGGGACCTAGGCGGCTAGGCGATTTTGCGCTCCGGCTGGCAGTATCGATTGAAGATCCAAGCTACAACCGACCTCTGACACGAAACAATTCAAGGTCTTTCCAGATCGTTCCCTCGACGGTGAGTGTGTGGCGTCCAAAGGGGGAGGTGAGGAGTAGCGCGTTGGTGCGTGTATTTGTGTGAAGAAAAGAGAGAGCGAGAGAGTGAGGTAGAGATAATCAATAGGAACGATAAACTACTCGAATGATTCCTGTTCCGGTTCGGGATAGTCAGGCTGCGGCGCGGAACATATCGAGAGGTTTGGGGTTTTTGAGCAGCTTAGTGATATAGCGGATGATTTCATTTAGTACAGAAAGTTCCCTCTATTCTCTTTCTCTCTCTCTCTCTCTCTGTCGTTCACCCAAACACACTACATTTCGTTTTGTTTCGCCTTTGGTTTTGCTCCATTCCAATTCCAGCAGCCCACAGCCACCGGCAAGCTGATCCTTGTTCGGTTCCACTGTTTTAATCAAGCGGCTCTTGCAGCGTTCGGAGACCTAGTTCGGTGTTCGGAGCTGCAGCCTCGATGCACCTCGATCGCTCGATTAAAGTCGACACGAAAACAAACTTTTCTTTTCTTCGGCGAACCAGTGCAAAATAGCAGCCAGGCGTATCGACTGCATCGATTGACCACCGCGCCGTTTGATTGTGTGGGCTGACGACGACGAAGACGCTTTCCAATTAGCTTAAATCACACTCTAGGGCGGTGCGAGGTTTTTGCAGGCAGGACGCACTGTGGCACCCAGAACAGGGATCGAAACAAAACGCCAACTAAAACGCCAGCAGGAACACAGGAATTGGAAGGCGAAGATGTGACTCACAAACGCTACGACTCACGCAGCGTGGTGAAACCTAAACTGCTACTGCTCAGCATACGAGACACCGCACAATAGAACACAGATTTCGAGTCGCAGTGTAATGTCCTGCCCTTTTCAATGGAACACTCTCTCACACACACACACATGTCACGTCACGAGTTACACGCAGACGCACGAAGTACGCAAGACAAATAGGGGGATATCGAACCCTCGACCCTAAAGGCCACAACCTGGCAGAAGTGCATCGTGAGCGGACGATTGGCTACAGTATAGTGATGATTTCCCGGCCCGGTTGATGAGGGATTAAATTTACACACACACACACACCTAGAGCAGACGCACACAGCACCAAGGGACACCAATAGTTCACCGGTCCAAAAGGGATGTTTGCTCGTAGTACGTCCGTACGTAGTGAAGTGCACATCCGCTTGCCCCAGCCGGCGAAAAGTCCTGCCTTGTAGCCGCCCTGGTGTACATGGCAAATGGAATAGGCATGACCCGGCATGACTCACAAGAACTTGCATATTGGACCCCCAAACCCTGGTGGCCCTGCGCTTGCGGTTCGTTT
This sequence comes from Anopheles cruzii, assembly GCF_943734635.1. Classification (NCBI taxonomy): domain Eukaryota; kingdom Metazoa; phylum Arthropoda; class Insecta; order Diptera; family Culicidae; genus Anopheles; species Anopheles cruzii. The sequence goes on from NC_069143.1 coordinate 8,669,921, forward strand.
TTTTTCGATTTGAAAAGTTCCACTGGTGTCCGCCAATTTCTCCGCGTGGAAAGACACCGAACCGCCTATTGAAAAGCGCCTGCCGTATATTGCGGCAACATACAACGCTTTAACAGGTTGAATTACCAAAGTTCGCCCATCAGGCAAGGGTTCATACATTTCTCCAAGACATTTTTACTGCGCAGTCCTTTTCTCTAAAATAACAAAACAGAAATAAAATAAATTTTGGCACGGAAATTCGGAGATTTTTTTTGGTGTCATGAAAATTGGACTATTTTTTCAATCTGTTTTATACTTTAACTATTACTGTATAGTCTTCACTGAGATGCGGCATCATAAAAAGGCGGAAGACAGGGCCGTCTGTAGATTGCTGTGTTTGAATTGATAATAAGCGTAGATCAACCAGTGTCTTCGTTTTGCGGTAAGGTTTTGCGTACACTTTTTGCGCTGGCCATATTTATATACAATCTTTGTTTCATCAAACGGTCGTAGCAAAGTGTGCCTGTTTAATGAAAGCCCCGGTTAAAACAGGAAACTGCATAGTTCAACGTTTTAATACATCACTAATCGCTTATCATTTCAACGGCAACGGTTTTGTATATCGAGATGTATGTAACAAAAAAACAAGCTTTGTTTTGAGTTGCCAGCCGTATGTGAACGTATGTAAAATTTAAACATACACATGAACAAACGAAACGCTTCTTTAAGTTGCTAAAGTAGGCCGGTGAGCCTTTTTGGAGAAATAGATCTCTGCTTCCGCAGCTTATCCGCTTCCGGACCGCATTAAAACACTCGACAAACACGACAGATAATTTGTTCCCATATCGGTCCCATTAGGCACAGTTCGAATCATTCAGTGAAATACAAAAAAAAAATGTTTTTTTTTTTCATTCAGCAACTGCCCTTGACGGCAACCGAGGATTCATCGATGCACAGCCAGGACGAGACCATCAACATTGATGAGTGGCTACACGTCAAAACAATCGGAAGCAATCGGCGCTCAAGAATCGTCGATCGCTCAGCCCGCTGATCTTGCTGACCTTGTTTGAATACTGAACGGATTATTGGATACCCTGCGTTGAGTGACCATTTTGGGCCTCAGCGGTCCCCCGAACATTGTGCAGGCACCGGGCTGCACCAGCTTTTGGTGGTACTGGGCGATGCGAGGCGCGAGACGAAATCTCTTATCAAACCGGGTGTCTGGGGGGACTTTTGGGGCCAAACAGAGCACAGCTGGCCTGTTGGTCAGGTCTGCTTGCAAAAGCCAATCACCACTTAATGATAACGGCGGATAGGAAGGGGTCTCGCTAGGGGTCTCGGTATCTTATCACGACCCCAGCCCCGAAAAGGATACACCTTTTGCTCTGGCGCAACCGAACAGCTCATCGCGTACCTTTGCAAATCTCGAAACAGTTAGGTCGACCTTGCTACTTGGTAAGAGAGAGAGAGATAGATAGAGAGAGAGAGAGTTAGCGAGGGAGACTACGTACGAGAAGCATCACGAATCTGCGGAGCGGGTGAGGTACCGGTTCAGGGTGGTGTGTTGGTGTTGGAAAGCGCAAAACGAAAGGGGCGGTGGGGCGCAACTCGAAAGGGTCCTAACAGCCGGCTCGGTATGATGAGCGAACTATCAGTAATCGTACTCCTCACCACCCATTGTGGGTGAGTGGAGTGGTAGCAAAGGGGGGGAACAGGGGCCCAAAAATCGTAGAATGCACATGCCTTTGCCCACAGCACACACACACACACACAGCACACATTGCCAACCTGTCTGCCTTTTTATGCAACACCTTGGCGTGGAGTCTGGCAGACTTTCTCCCTTCACTTGCCTAGCCTTCCCTTCACTACATCGTCCAAGCGTCCTCGCCGCCGGCCCCAGTGACAGGGGAAGGGGTAAGCATCGAAAGAAAAACGTTGAGCACTCGATCGGTCTCGATTCGAGCGCGGCTTTCCTGGGTTCTGCTGCAAAACCGGCCCAAAAAGTGTCTCTCCAACACAGACAGAGACACCTCGAAGGGAGTCGAGAAAAAATGGGGGTCCACCCGCTGCTAGGGTTGGGGTGGTGCTAGCGCTTCTAGTGGAACGGTGTACGCCCAGTGCACCAGCGCGCCTACAACATGAGGCTATCCGTGTACCACCCCGGTCGGTAGTAGTTGCCGCAGCGGTCTGGGCGGGGCACGGACCACCACCAGTACAGCCACCTCACCGCCCTTGAGTTCAAGATCCTGCCACGCCGGTTCGTGGTGGTGGTGCTGCAGGTTACTGCACTTCCAAAGCAGCAACCGATTCAATGCCCACAACCACCGCGGATTTAGGAGGTGTACCGGGTACCTACAAATATAGTACATATGGTGCACCTCGCACCTTAGCTAGCAAAGCGGACACAACTTACCGGTCCTGTCCCAGGTGAGGCAGTCCTTCTTGGCGAGCACGGACCAGTCGAAGCTGAGGTCTTTATTCGACGACATGGCACCGAAGCACTTGTTTTCAGCAGTTCAGTGGATCGTCGACCGCACCTGACCGCATCCTGTGGCTGCCGTCGGTTCCCGGTTGCTCGCTTCTCTCGGTCGGTCCGTGATCTTGACGGAATCGGCGGACGACCTAGAGCTGGTGGTGATGGTCACAGATTACACACACACACGTGGGGGAGAGCAATCTCCGCCGGTCTGTCAGGTCCGCAGCGCTCCTTCGTGTCAATTCCGCTTTCTGATCGGTCGGTTGATAGTAGCTCAGGTTGGTCGCCGCATCGCACACCGTGGAGTGGCACTCTGTGAAATAGCTCCTCCAACGAGCCTCCAGCAATGGCAATGGCTTCAATCGCCCGCGTGCCACAACAACAACCATCAACCGTCCGTCGTCCGGTGGCGTCCGGCCGAAAAGGTCACACACATAGACACGGTAGATGGTAGAGAGCGGTGAAGTGATAAAAAGCGGCGGCTGTCCGAAGCGACCTCTGCGGCAACGGCCTTGAAAGCAATTTCCATACACACAGCAGCACAGCCCGGACGTGTGTAGGTTTGGCCGAGCGTCGGGGCGCGGAGAAAACAAAAATCCTATCACTAATCCTACCACAGCAGCGTCCACGCGTCCATCGGCGCCTTACTATCGGCGGTGCACACAAAATGGCAGAGTGTGCCGCGCCGTTTGACAGATCGCGGGCTCCCAGCGTTTGCTACTAATTGCGCTCCGTTTCTGCAACTCTTTGATCGATCAGTTACTGACCCAGCGTCCGAAGCACACACCGGTCCTTCGTCTTCTTGAGCAGAATGTTGGATGGAGCTTGGGATGTTGTGTGCACACCGTGCACCGAAAGGGAAGCCGTTCCCAGGACGGATGGCTCGGACCGGTCCGGGTTTTAATCCGCGCAGATTCCCGAGGTGCTTTCGGTGAGGACAAGCTTTGTATCTAACACACACACACGCGGCACGCACGGTTGATTGCTTAATGGTTTCCGATTGAATTTCTATCTTCCGGACCACGGACGGAGTTCCGGACGGACGGACGAACGGACGCTAATCACACAACAGCACAGCACAGCACAGCCCGGTACGTTGCCCCCGCAATCCGCAATGCCGATTGCCGAGAGCCGCGAGTCTTTCTCTGCCTGTCTGTCCCTTTCACTCACGTTCTCTCTCTCTCTCTGTCTCCCCGGTGTGAAAATTGGCGACAAATGGCGACGATCGGTCTCGTGCTGTTCGACACCCTTTTTTGACACACGAGACATTGATTTCCCATCACATCTCGGGCGGCTTTATCGGCTTGCAGTTTGCTTGCAGTCTATACGACGACGACCTTCCGAACGCGCGAACGGCTTATCCGGGTGCAACGACGGCAGCGCAGCGCAGCGGGGCGTGCAGCGCATTTCGACGCAGCAAGTGGCACTGTGGCGCGCTACGGCTCCTTCGACGGCGCAACCGCGAGCCGCGGACACGAGCCGGATTGAGCAAAAGCGCCCCGAGCACGAAAGCCTTCTCCGAAAGCGAGGCAATAGCGATAGCGAGAGCGAGAGCCACCGGCCCCGGGGGAGGGGGGTCCCTGACCAACCCGCGCGCGCGCGCGCGCTTTCCTTCCACCACGCGTGTTAAAGGGTTGCGGCGCCTATGTGTGTGCGCTGGTCACTCTTACTCTCACTTGCTGCGCCTGCTGTCGCTTTCCGCCACAGCTTTGGATGAACGGCGCGGGGCCAGGGACGGGGGTGGCAATAAAGTTGGTGCCTACAGCAAGTCAGCAGTATATCTGCTTCGTTCGTCCAATTGCACTCTTTCCGATGTAAACCGAACACCTTCCGACATCACCAACATAACCTGGTGCGCAGGTGTGTGCGGCCACTTTGCGGACATTCGCTTTTTTGTGTCGATCGCGATCGCGTTTACATCGTTTACAACGAACGAAGCAGGTATTGCTCGGACTTACGGTGCACTGACTCTCGCAGGGTCCAGCGCACCCCGCATTCACTTTAAGCAACGCACTCTCCTTTCAAGCGCTCTCTCTCTCTCGTCCCCCTCCCGCCCCTCTGCCGTCTCTTGCATAGCTTGCTCGCCGTTAAGCTCAGCATGATCATCGGTTGGTTCTGCTGGGGCAATCCCCATCATCCGTGCGCATTCCGGGCTACGAAAGATCGGTGTCCCTGCGGCATGGCGCACTGACCCTCGGATTTCGCTCTCTTTCTCTCTCTCTCTCTCGCTATGCAGGGTGCGCCATCTAGAGTGCCGTTTACCATTTAGTTACAAAACAGGAAAGGATTAATATTCAATAAAGTAAATTAATTCAAGGGTTTGGTCGATTCACTAAATTACAATGTATAAAATACAATTTTGGTTGCAGAAAACTGGGAAATGTGGAAAATTTTTTAGGTCGTCGTCAACTCATTCGTCAAAGCACATTCCAGTGAAGCCCATTTCCACCTCGGTGGCTATATTAATAAGCAGAATTGTGGTTGGTCCTTTAAAAAAATGAAAAATAAACCTTTCAAATAAATGTTCAAGCATCGAAAAATATTAAGCCGTTTTTGTTTCATAACCAAATGACAAACGGCACTCTAGATGGCGCACCCTGTATATATTCCTCTCTCTATCCTTCTATCTATCTCTCTTAGGCTGCACAGCTGATGGCAGGTACTGAACTTAAGCCACGTTGCAGCCTATATCTTCCAAGAGAGCAAGAGCGAACGCAAGAAATAGAGAGAGGGTACACAGCCAATGTTTCTCTTAAGTAACATTGCCCCTTTCACGGTCTCTTCGAAGCCCCACGAAAGCTCTCGGAGATGAAGGAGGGCTCCATGCTCTCAGAGTCTCTCGAAATGACACGAAAGCTTATGCCATACTATAGTAGGGCGGTTTCCTTTTATTTTGGTCGATGGAACCCCTGGAAACTTCGGATTTTCGTCCGAAGATGCAGTGCCTTGCAGGTAAGCTAGACAAAATGGTTATACGAACAGCCCGAGCGTTTTTGACAGTAGTCCGAAATTTTGGGCAACAGTTGACACGAGTCCAAAACCCGGAGAGAGAGCGAGAGAGATGGTCCAAGAGTGGACCGTCAGTGCGTGCAACGATCATCGTGGGAGTGCAGCAGCATGCGCGTGGAGGCTGAAAATCCGTGGTGCCCCTAGACGTAGGGAAACCGCATCCTCTCCTGGGCTGCTCCCGATCCGCGCAGACTCACCTGTAAACTTTGCACCTGGAGTTTGACATCACCTTCCGCCGCTCGCACTGCACACAGTCACTCTTCCTTCGACCCGAGATCACGTCTCTGGCACGTGATCTACCACCTTCTCTTTTTTCTGTTGTTGTTATTGGTATTATAGAAACTTTGAGCGGCGAGCTTCGCATTCGATTGCTCCGTGTCCTTCTCTAGACGGCGGGAAGTGTCGGAGTTCCATCTTCAATGGCCTCTTCGACGGAGCTGACCTCCGATCCGATCGGCCGGAGCCGAGGCCGATAGCGACTCGGCCCCGTGATGTTGTATCTATCCTTCTATATTCCTTGCGTCCACGACCTTAATCATCGCCCATGGGCGTTCACTCTCAGTCGGCGATTCAGTATGATGTAATTTTTGGGTGCAACCAAACGAAAAACCGAATGTTTCAAAAATCCCGTCCTATCGCGAACTCGAAAGGTGTTGATTCGCTCTCCGTGTGATCAGCCGTTTTGAACTCGACCGACCGACCGACCGATCGACGGTTCGTTGCCTCGCTAGCCCTGGTAAATTTGGCACCCGGTTGTTGCTTACGTGTTTACCTAGGCATGATGAATGTGGCAACCCCAAACAGAAGGCTCTATTATTGACTCTAAAACTCATGATTGCTCACTGCTTATCTCATCGATTACCGCATGTCACGCCAAATGTAAATGCGCCGAAGGCATCACAATGTCACCTGCGACGCCGCTCCGTACATACACAAAATCCTGCTTATCGTTTCGGTCAACATTGGGGATGAGTAAACAACAGCCTTCACCACTTTGCCAACACGGCGAATAAATCGATTACATCAAAAGTTCAAATAATCCAATAAACGAAATAAATAAACGCAGCTCCTACACCGCAAAGCTAGATGCTGGAAAAATAAAAAATACTGGATACTGGACTGGATACTGGAAATATAATATATATATATAGATACGGGATACTGTTTTATTGCCTTCGAGAATTATTACCGTCCTACCGTGTTGTACAATCATTGTTCCGCCCAAACAATCGGCTACTAGCTACTGCTACTACTAGTTTTCTATCGTGTGCCTTTAGTCGGCGTATGCTACGTTTCTGTACCCTGACCACCCTCCGCCCCCTGACGGCCTTTCTCACTCTTTCTACCTCTTGGTATCTCTTTCTGTTGTAGCGAAGTAATAGCGCCGCCGAGAACCACATCCGTAATACCTGTGCGCGTTCTACCAGGGGGAGGTCAACTAATGGGGTTGAAGGGGTTATGTGCGATGTGCGGTACTAACCTACCGCACCGGCGATATACGTTTTTGAGCGATACACAAATATAGCGAACCCGATTCGCCTATATATATACACTAGAGCTGCTAGAGATGCTGTTGCCGGTTATTAGTAAACGATAATGCAAAACAACAACCAAAAATCTTCTGGCAGTGGCGACACTGTGGCAGGATTCCGACTCGCAACGCAACGCACAGGCTGCTCCGTTGCCCCTACACCTGCACCTGCCTCTGCACCCCGCCACCATGAAATGGTATAAGTGTTATAAAAATGCTCTTCCTCTACAGCCAGCTTGCCAGCTACACGGTTCCTCTTGCTCACCCGTTGGCGGGCTTCGTCCCGCATCCGCACTCAGCAGTTGTGACACTTGACCAGTCCCACCTCGTCGCAGTTCATACACTTCAAGGCGACGAACTCCGCTGTAAAGTGGTTGCGGTGGATCGACTTCTTGGACCCGCCACAGGACGGGCACGGCAACAGCCGGTAGCCACCGCACACCTTGCACGTGTAGGGTGAATCTAAACACTGGAAAGAACAATAAATGCCAATTAGACCGGGAGAGAGAGATAGAGACCCGGCCCTACTTACTTTATATGGTTTGAGCATCTTCCGCAGCTCACCATTTTCGTTGAGCCGTTCGATACACTCGGCGTCCTGCGGAACGGAAAGTGGAAGTCAGCGTGTGTCGCGACTGGTAGGACTGGCGTTCTACTTACCCCCACGTGTTGACCGTCGACGAAAACCTGCGGCACGGTTACGCAGTCCGTCTGCATCCGCTCTCGGATCTCCTGCTGGTACTCGTTGCTCATGAAGATGTCCTTCTCCTCGAACTTGATCAGCAGGGTGCGCAGTATTTGCTTCACGTTCATACACTTGGTGTACGTTTCCCGCACGATGCCCATGCTCGTGCTGTAGACGACCACCTTGCCCGCTTCCTTATCTTTGTAGTTCTGCAAATACAACGTACACGGGACGGCATTACGCAAGGCGCTAACAGAACATCCATCAGGAACAACAAACTATGTGCGACACAGCTATACCAAGGTCCGAATTGATCGGTAGGGTACGATAAAGCTAGCTCGCCAGCTTTGCTTGTGGAATTTAATGATGTTTTCGTTTTGTGACCGAAGGTCGCTTCCAAAAAGGTCCGTGTGCCACAAGCATGACCGATCACGGGGCTCGCGGGGCCGTGGTCCAGGAAATGTGTACCGTGATAAGACATTCCGAGACATCGGTCCCAGACGCCACATTTTGTTAGGTTTAGAAGTTAATTCTTGCGGTTTTACAATTAATGGCGTTACTCACTAAACATAACAATTTTTTTTTCATGAAATATGTGAAATATGTGTAGCACTGTCATTACGCATCTAACAGATTATAGGATCTTTTGTTAAAGTGTAAACAACACCTTTTAAAAGCATTTGAACATTTCATGTTTTGTGCCGAGTAGAGTGTTTTTGCGGGGAGTACTTTTCCATCGCTTCAATATGAAGAAAATTTGCTTCCGAAAGTCATCAAATTTCAAAGGAAGTTTATGGTGAACTTGCTCTTACTGACATAACGTGTCGGATGTGGGTTCGCATGGTTTTAAACTGACGATTATGGCTTGCAAGACCAAGAGCGACATGAACAGTCAAAAAAGGTTGATGATGAAAAATTGGCAGCATTGCTCGATTGGAATGCATGTCAGATGCAAAAAGGGCTTGCAGAAATGTCAGGAGTTGACCACACGACAGTTTCTCATCGCCTGAGTGCCGTGGGAATGATTAGAAAAATGTGGTATGGGTTCCACATTAATTGAACGAAGGTAAACCATTTGCGAATTTCTGTTTGCGTGGCTGAAAAGATAGGGGTTCTTGTACCGAATCGTCACTGGTAATGAAAAGGGTAGTTATTACGAGAATTCTAAATGCAAAAAAGCCTGGCTACAGCCTGGTGAACCAGCAACGGTTACGCTGTGCCTGTGAGGTGGGATATGAGAAGTGTGGTGTACTTTAAGCTTCTAAAATCTAATGAAATTATTGCATATTAAAGCAAGCTGCAAGCAAACAAGGACCAGAATGGGACATTATAAGCTGATTTTTCCAAATAACAACGCCACATCGCAAAAACCGATCAAAACCTATCCCGAAAATATCGGACGCGAACTGTCAACCACACCCCCCCGCTGTATTCACCAGATGTTGCTCTATCGGTCTAGTATTTGTTTTCCGTTACATGAGTAACGATTTGGCAGCACAACGGGCACACTTCCTATGAAAGTATTGAAAAATAGGTCTCTGAATGGATCGCTTCTAAAAGTGAGAAGATTTATCGACACGGAATCGAGAAGCTACCGAACAGATGGGAGAAAGTAGTAGCTATCGACGGCCAATACTTTGATTAGGGTAGTAATATGTTTTGTTGTTGTAGTTAGATCACAAATGTCGAATCAAAACCACAAGATTTAACTTCTAAACCTAATCCCAAATGAAGCTTTTAGCCACTTGCAACTCGCATTTCGCGAAGTATGGCAATAGTAACCCGCAATAACTGGCACATCTGCTGGCACAGGGAGCAATAAAATTTGCATATCAAACGCCAAACATGCGCCCCCGAATTTAGGGCAATCCAACTTAGGGGACAGGTTTCCAGCCTCCCTGAACGATGGCGCTCCAGTTATGTCGCCGCCACCGAACGAGTTGTGCCCGTGTCGTCGTGACACATATTGCGGTAGCCAAATCAATGGCACTAGTAGGTCTGGCAAATCTGGGTCAAGGCAAAAGAGAGAGAGAGACAGAAGGAAGCATATTCATGTCACACACGCGTAGCACGAAACCAGAATTGGCGTCAAATTGTTCGCTCGATGACCTAGACCCTGCCTGCCTGCTCCTGCTCCTGCTCCTGCTGCGTTGCGTTGGGTGATGTGGAGCAGCGCGCGATGTATGGGTCAGCAGAAAAACCCGCGGAACCGGGCAAGAAAGTCCGCGAGCGGCATAGGAGGAGGGCGATGCGTTGTAACCGGTTCACCGGGAAACGGTACATAGATAGCGGGCATTCTAGCATCCGCAGCCAGCTCCGCCTCCCGTTCCGTGTCAGTTAGAAAGTTGCTCCGAAACGAATCGATCCGGACCTCCGGACCGGACCCTCCGGTAGGGCCGGCCGATAGAGTACCGTTAAACTGTTCAGCAACCGGCCCGGCTGCGATTCTGCAGTGCTGCAGGCCACTGGATTCGTAATGTGGCACACACGGAACCGGATTCGGGGGCAGGCTAGGACCAATGCCAATGCACGTTAGGACCGCTGCAGTTCATGCAGAAATGCATTCACAGAAAAAGGCCAGAAAGCGGTCCGGATTTCATTTCTAGACCTAGGTACCGTTGCGAAGCGACGCAGGCCCACAATGTTAGACTTAAATTAGACCCGATCACACTTCCGGGCTCGCAGCCTCATCGATCGGGATGAGGCCCAAAAAATGGCTCCCAGATTTTAGGCTGACAAACCACTGCTACACGACCCCCCCTGGTGCCTGGTTGCGTCCGGGTCCGTAACCGGAGGCTATCTATTGCTCAACACCCTCTCGTACACCTTTCGCCAAACTTGCGCGCGCATTAGAATTGCATATGCGTGTGCCTACGTAAGCTGCGCTGCCGTGGGTGACGTAATGCGGCATAATTGTTCAGCGAAGCGAACTCCCAGCTTCCAGCGAAGAAGGTTCGCCAAATCAGGCCCGAGCCCCTTCAGGGTCTCAGGGTCTCAGGGTCCTAGGGAACAGCCGCAGCAGCCCACAACAGGAACAATTGTTGCAATGGAAGGAGCGTGCGGAGCCAAGCTATCAGGCTAGTAATTGCCTAATCCGGGTCGTATGGGTTCCGGGTTGGCACCTCCAGCGAGGAAGCTGCATCTCGAGCTCCCACGGTGGCTGCAGTTCGCACGCACGCATTAGTGCATTGTTGCATTGGAACGCGCACTATTTTCGGCCGCCGGTTGCCCTTTTTTTGCGTTTCGGTTCCTTTTCGCGCCACATGTCTCCGAACCGAACCGAGAGCGAAGTCTCATCATTATCACGCTGCCAGACCGTCTTACGCTTACGCCTTTTGGTGTGCGGAGCACATTGTCGGGTCGCCGCGCCGCGCTAATTCCCTTTTTTGTTTCACTTTCGCGGCATTTTCATGGCGCGCTTATAATTTTTGGCATTATCAC
>NC_069143.1:8681141-8712455 GCF_943734635.1 Anopheles cruzii
TCCTAATCCGGGTCGTACGGGTTCCGGGTTGGCACCTCCAGCGAGGAAGCTGCATCTCGAGCTCCCACGGTGGCTGCAGTTCGCACGCACGCATTAGTGCATTGTTGCATTGGAACGCGCACTATTTTCGGCCGCCGGTTGCCCTTTTTTTGCGTTTCGGTTCCTTTTCGCGCCACATGTCTCCGAACCGAACCGAGAGCGAAGTCTCATCATTATCACGCTGCCAGACCGTCTTACGCCTACGCCTTTTGGTGTGCGGAGCACATTGTCGGGTCGCCGCGCCGCGCTAATTCCCTTTTTTGTTTCACTTTCGCGGCATTTTCATGGCGCGCTTATAATTTTTGGCCCCGCGCCGTGGGGGGGGGGGGGGGGGGGGGTGGGTGGGGGGCACTGATAAGAAAATGAAGCGAAACACTTTCACCTGCGCCCACCCAACCTCCCAGTCCGTCCCTAGGCCCCGATTCCGTTCGCTGCGTCGAAAAAACTTTGGTGCGACGTCTTTGAACAGGGAATGAGGCGAAACGGCGCGCGCGTATCAGCGCTTAACGCTCAGCTCTTTTGCCTATAATGACACGGCCCAGATGGCGCCCGTGTGTGTGTGTGTGTGTGTGTGTGTGTGTGTGCCTTTTAATAGAGGTGCAGTGACCGAAAAGTAGTCGCGCTTCGGGCGATTGAACGAGGGGGTGCGTTACGATACGTGCGCTACGACAGAAAGAAAGAAAGAGAGAGAGATAGAGAAAGAGAAAGAAAGCGAAAGACAGAGAGAGAGAGAGAGAGGTACTTAATTACTTGCTTATACGGTTACTATCACTATGCTCCGGAGGTGGTCAGATCGCGGCCTGTCTAAAACAATGCTCGCGGTCGATACCTGAGCGCGTTATCCTGACCGGCGGCGACCGGCGATCACGGTCGATGCAATCCCCCCATCCACCCCTCCCGCGGAGCCTAAGACCGCTGGGGTTGCGGATTGGTTCTCATGACATGACCCTACCCACCGCGAGCTTGGCGAGCCTGACGCCTGATCCCCAAAATTCCTAACCCACCGCACCGAAGTGACTAAATGATGGGCACAGGCACAGGCACGTGTGCGCAGTATCTCGATCGAAGCTCGCTCGAAATCCGAAATGCCATTGCCAACTCTAACGCACGTACTACCGGCTCTATATCTGGCTGGAGGTGGCTCGGTGGCGAAAGATAACAAACGCTTAAGCCACACGTAACCCCCCCCGCACGCGATTAATCACTCGTGTGGGTTGGGAACGCAAGCAAAAATCCATCTCCTTTGGCAAGCTCCGTGCCGTCCCATTCTTGCCGGTGCGGTACCTCCAGGATCCACCTCTGTTTTCCGGCGCACCATACCACCACCCACACACACCCACACACACACAGCCTACAAGTCAGCCTACGAGAGAGGTACGAGGTTAAGCGAGTGGCACCCTGAGCCCCCCCCCCCCCCTTCCTTCCGCCACCGAACTTACCTTCATGCCGGTCGTTTGCTGCATCTGCAGGAACGTGGCGATCCCGTTGCGCACCCGGTTCTTAACGCCCCGCACCGTGCCCTTGTTGCTGCGGATGGTCGACGTGCCGCTCGTGAGGTCCTTCAGCCCAGCGAAGCTCCCGTCGTCGTCGTTGCTGTTAAGGTCGCCGCCGCTGACCACGGACGGCGGGGTGGTCTCGGGTGAACTGCGGGACCCTGGGCCATCCGCAGTGCCACCGGTGGCACCACCGTCACCGCCGGACCGCTCGTGGATGTGGAAGTTGTAGTAGCGATCGCTTTCGAACTGATTGCTGCGCACACTGTCACCGGTGGCCACCATCGCTGGTCCCCGTGTCCCCGAGCTGTTGTTGTTGTTGATGGATGGGTGGTGGTTGTGAGGTTGTGTTGACTGTTGAGTACGCGTTGCTTCTAGCCCTTCGCGGTGCATGAGGCTGTTGATCTTGTCCATCAGTATCGAGCGGGTCGTGGTCAGGAGCACGCTACCCTCGCCGACATGCTCGTCGTCGTCGCAGCCCTCGCCGTCGTTCGTCGGCGCCGGCGGCGTCGGTTTCGTCAGGAGCATCAGCTTGGCCTCGTCATAGACACGGGGCCGGCTACCACGGATGGCGGCAAGCAGTGAATCGGGCAGGATGCCTCCACCTGCGCCGGTGCCACCGTCAGCGCGCAGCAGTAGGTGACGCTTCCGCGATGACGTGCCCGACGGGTGCTCCGATGAAGGGGGCCGGGTCGTGGGTTCCTCCGGCGGACCAAGCGGTGGCTGGTGCTGTTGATGATGATCGCTGAAGTTGAGCGAATCGCTGCTCAGGCAGGACTCGGAATCGTCACTATCGGAGGCGCAACCGCGGCTCCGGACCGTCGACCGTCGGGTGCCGTGGCCGTACGGTTTGTGCTTCTGCTGCTTTGGGGGTTGTTGTTGCTGCTGCTGTCTTCGGTTTTCATCGTCGTCATCGTCACCACCGTCGTCGTCGTCGCCGTCGTCGTCGTCATCGTTGGACGGTGGCCCCCCCAACCGATGCTGATGCTGATCAGGCTGATGATTAGCGTCCGCGGTCCGCGGACGGCCGATAACGTTCGTCGACCCATCGCCGTTATCAATCGCCATTTGTCGCCCACCACCACCACCGATAGCAGCGGGGCCCACCACCGCGCCACTGCTCGTGTGGTTGGAGATATGAACGGAGCTGCCCAATTTGGACATCTTTTTCGGCAGCGGCGGCGGCGGCGTTGGCGTCACCTCGATGTCGCTGCAGGTCCCACTATCGAGCGTATCGCTCGGCGAACACTGACCGCTACCGCCGCCGACCACGCTTTCCGCTCCGCCTCCTCTTCCTCCAACAGTGCTGCCGGTGCGTACTTTCGATGCCGCTGCGGCTGCCATGTAGTACACGTACGGCGAATCACCGAAATTGGCCGCATCGACCGCATCGGAGACGGTCGCCGCGTCGCCCGTAGCAACCCCCCGCTGCACCATCGTTACGCCGGTGCCGGGCGGTGTGCTTATCAGGCTTGTGGGTTGCGATGCAGTATCGGTGGCCACTATCGGTGGGCTTGGCAGCAGGCTTTCCGGGTCGATAACGGGCTGCTGCTGCTCCTCCTTCTGGTCGTCACCACCGAACGAGATGACGGTGACCTGCGCTGGTGCGGTGCTGCTGTTGCTGCCGCCCTGCGACACGGTCACCCGGCCACGGTCAGCCCGGTCTCGGGAGTCGTCGTGCTCGTGGCCGTTGTGCTGATTGTTGTTACAGTCCGTCGGCGACTTCACTGGCTTCACCGGCTCCTCGGGCACAATCTGTATCCGCACGACGTTTGTCGACCGTGCGCACACCGGTCCGGTGGCGCAGGTAGGTGCCGTTACAAACACCAGCCCCCTCGGTTCGCTCGGCTCCACGCTAGGCTGCGCTCCCTCCGGTGGCCATGGAGCCGCGTCCGAGCGATCCGGACTGACGGGCGAATGCAAATCGCGCGGTCCCTGAGAAAGTGATGGGCTGCTTCTGGTGCTATTACTACTGCTTTTGCAGATGCTGTTGCTGCTGGCACTGCTCACATCGGAATGGGAGTCTTCGGCGCACACACCGACCTCATGGTTCCACCGCTCGCCAACACTGACGTCGTCGTCGTCGTCGTCGTCGTCGTTGCCGTCGTGCCCGTGGTCGTACCCGTTCGCTTCGTGGCCCAAGTCGTCGTCGACGGCGGCGGCGGGCGGGGAAGGCGATGGCGACGGTGGCAGCAGCACCAGCAGCGGCAGCGCTGGTGGATCCTCTTTCTCCACACTCATCGTAGCGCTGCTGCTGCTGCTGGCAATACTGTTAGAGCCATCGGCACCAACACCGGTGATGGCATATACCGTTGCTTTTGTGAGGAATGGTGGTATTTCTAGCTGCTGCTGCTGCTGCTGCTGATGCTGCTGCTGGTGTGCCACCACCACCACAGCCACCGCCGCTCCAGTTGGCTCCATCAACTGGGTGCCCTTGTGTGTGTGTGTGTGTTTTGGAGCGGTTTTTTGTTAGTTTTCTCCGCCGTCTGCGCACTCTATCTCTTTCCGCTCACCCAGAGTGCGGTGCGGTGCGTTCCAAGGCGCACCCTCTCCAAGAGCAAAGCACCGACCGACGTGGAGCACCTAACCACCTGTGAAAAACAATTTAAGCCGCGCGCGCGCACCGCAGCGGGGCAGGCAGCGGGGTGTCTTGTATCCAGAAAAAGAAACTGGCCACCGGCAGCGCAAAAGAGAACGAGGGAGAGAGAGAGAGAAAGAGAAGGAATAATGAAATAGAAATACCGTGGATATGAGCGTGGATGAGACGTGAACGCGAACACGAAAGATATAACACGGTTCCCGCGGCCGGTTCGCCGGTTGGTGGCGTGCGAGGGGGGGCAGGGAGCGCGTATCCTCATTTATCGTGTACCGTGCCCCCCCCGCAACCAGTGATACTTCGTGGAGTGCGTGGATTCGAGAGCTCCAGAAAAGCGGGCAAGAATGGACGTCGACGGCGCGCGAGAGAGAGAGAGATTTGGAGCAAGGGGGAGGTTACGGGGGAACGGGGAAAGAAAGCTTCCGACTCCCGCTTCCCCTTGGTTTGCTGCGTTTGCTCGAAGAGCAGCGGAAGTAAAAATGCTTGTTTCCCGTACACACACACATACGTCGGAAGAATATCGGTACACTTTTCACCCTGCCGTTCCTCCGTTCCATTTCAGCCACAGCCAGCCTCGCCCCCCGGGGGGGAGAGAGATGAACATGGATGAACGGGGTCGGAGAACTGAGGAAATCCCGTATATAGATCGGAAAAACGGAGGCTGCGCGAGATCGCAGATCGCTATACGGATGTGTTCTGTGGGTTCTGTGGGTACATAGGGACCACCGCACCCTAAGTAAGTCCCTATGTGCGCCCATAGGGAATCCCCCCCCCCCCCCCCACGCTACGAGCTGCTAGGGAGGACCACATGGGACCGTCCACAGTACGTAACAGCCGATCCACCAGCCGGGTTCGCGTGCGTCAATCCAGCGGGTCTCACCTGCGGGTCCACTACTAGCGACGCGGACGTCCTACGTGGAGGTCGCTGGGCGGCGCAGGACGCCACACGCGCCGGGTCACGGCAGTCACGGCAGAGAAACACTCCACTAGTCCACACCGGCACTACCGTACGCTTCGGCGGCCGTCGAACACACTGGCGGGCGGACGCAACAGATGGTGCGGTGCGAGTCGGAAACTTCCGTCGTCTACCGGAGGCCGCGACGGACCAGCAGCCACTGGCTGGCTGGCACGGCGAGCGACCTACGAAGCGCGAAGTGGATGCGCGAGCGAAGGCCGAGCCAGCGGACTGTCCACCCGGTCCACCCGGTCCACCGACCGTAACTATCCACCCGGAACCGGCGGGGTCTGCGCAGCGCGTGTGTGAGTTGTGGGCCGCGGTCCCGCGTAATCGGGAACGGGTGTGTGAGCCGCTCGCCGAATGCGAAAGGCCGAAACTTGCAACAACTACAACAACAACAGCAGTCCGAGGCTCGAAGCACACATTTCCATCTGCCCCCCCCCACCCCCCCACCCCACCGTCACCCGCACGTGCACTCAACGTAACTGTCAAAGAGACCCGTGCTTTACCGCCCTCGCACCCTCCTCGGGGCCAGTGCACTCACGAAGACGTGAAATGCACACACAGAGCAAGGAGGTTCCGCGATCGGCGCAACGGTGACGCGGGGGTGAAAGCCAAGAGAAGGGTGCGGTGTGGGGGGGGGGGGGGGCCAAACGAACCAACGAACAAAAACGAAACCGACCGACCGACTTTTTTTCATCCGAAAAAAGAAACGCACCGACACGCGCCCGCGAAGGAGGCCCTCGGTAACCGATATATCGTGCTTTCTCGCTCGCACCATTTAGGGAGCCCGAGCCGAGCTGCACACCCACTTCGAAGGTTCGCACCACCCCTTCGCCCGTTTCCGATTCCCGTCGCGCCTGGCGTGGAGTAGTTGAAGGAATCGGCGGGGTTCAACCCGGGCAGCGATTCCGGCGAGCGGCAGACCCCGGGGCGAACGGGCACAAAGCACACGTTGCTTGACCGTTGGCTTGGTTTTATCGAGAGCGCACACACAAGAAAGAGAGAGAGAGAGTGGGAGAGAGAGGAAGAAAACTGCACCAGAGTCACCTGGCCGCTCGGTGGATCTCGGTAGCTGCTCGCGTGGCCGAACTTCGGTGCTCCCTCCAAGAGTCGTTGGCCGCCGGCGGTCGGTGCTGCGCAGAATGCGCCACGGTGCCAAAACGGGGCAGGCACCACGCAGGGTTCGTTTCTCAGCTGTTCAAGTCTTTCGTCATGGTGTCACGTTTTTTGATTTCTTATTGTCTGCCTGCCTGCTGTCTGTACCCGGCCCGCCAGCAGTGTCGGGGGCAGCATACGCGCACGTCCGAGCGACATAGAGCGAACATGGCAAGAGCACGAGAGAGCGACCGGGAAAACTCTCTTTTGCGGTCTCTCGGTGGAGCAGATACTGGAACAGTGGTATGCGCGGTGTGTTCGATAGATTCGAAAAAAATAATTCAAAATTCCACACAATGCAGGAAGGTTCGACGCGTTCAAAATAATCCTTTTTATTTTTCACACCAACTGGACTTCTGATCCGCGTCTGACAGCAGACAATGCAATGCATGACCGTTCTTTTCGTTTCCGCTCCGAAAGTTTTATTCCGAGTCCGAGTAGCACCGATTACGAAGCCGGGACAGGTCCAGCTTCTTTCGCTTTCGCTTTCGCTTTACAGGCTGCACGGGCTCGGGTATGAGCACCCCGTTCTCATCATGCCTACCGAGCCATTGATCAGAATCGTCCGAGGGAATCCTCGTGTAGTCGCGCTCCGGGCGCCAATCCACCTCGTCCACCTCGTTAATGTTTCCGCCGGGTTGCCGTTTTTCTTTGCGGCTTGGTTTCTTCTTACTTTTTCCACCTTTTTGGGCCGGGGGTTTGGCTTCTTCCGACTGCTGCGTTTGATCCAGCGCGGCAGCGGCGCTGGCCACCGTATTGTCATCGGCGTGTGGTTCTGGTTCCTGCTCGGTTCCTTCGATTGGGGCCGGGGGGACTTCTTCAGCGCCGACGGTACTGGCTGGCAGCTCGGACCCATCCTCCGTTTCCTTCTTCTGTGTTTTTACCAGGTCCACCAGATACTTGTAGCGCGCGATACAGTCTTCCTTCGTCTTACCCGGCACACTGTTGGCAATCTTCTGCCATCGGTCGGTAGTCGTCGACTTCGGGTGCTTCTGGATGGCCGCTTCGAGCGCCTGTTGCTGCTGCTGCGTCCAGGTGGCACACGATTCGCTCGCCACTGCGGTCACTCCTCGGTCGCGTGTTTTCGTCTTCACCCTGGCGACATCGGATGCGTTGGTCTCCGGCAGCTGATGTGACAACCGGTAACCGCACTCTTTCAGCTTGGCCGCCATGTACGTAACGTCGTCCACGCTGCGTTGCATGAGATCCGCTATCTGCTCCCACCTGTTGCTGGTGCCACCCGGGTACTTCTTCACCAGCCGAACCAGCTCGGTCAGATCGTCGTCGGTCCAGAGGCCGCCCGATGGAGGCGGAACCGGCAGTCGTTCCGTTGCGTGCGGTTCGTCTCCCGCCTGCAAAACGCGCTGACTGTAGGCAGCCAGCTCTTCGTCCGTTTTCTCCGGTACACTAATCTTTTTGTTCCGTTTCCGCAACATCCGGTTTGCTTTTTCCTCTGCCCGTTTCCTTTCAAACTCCTGCTGCTCTTTGGCCTCCTTAAGCTCTCTGAAGAATGCAATGCAGTACGTAAACGGGATATGAACGTAAGGGACCGAAACTTACCTTTCGTGGATCTCGTTTATCGCTTTTTTCCTCTGGACGTACAGGTCAATAGCGTGCGGGAGGCCTGTTACCAATCGCCACAGACTCAGCGGCAGCTGGAATGGCAGCGTGTTCTTAATGCTCGGTATGGGAATTTCGTTGATTAGCTCTTCCAGCTGGATGTTGGTCTGATTTTTTTTGTTAAATTTCTTCAACTTGTTACCGACGATTTGTTCCTGCAAAGTGCCCGAGACGAATCGATAATTAGTAACTGCTGCACCATCGTGAACGCTACCGCCCGATGGTGCTACCGCCCACATACCGCCGTGTATTTTTTCTCGATGTAAGCTGCCCATGCGACCAGATACTGCATGACGGTGATGACAACGAAGAGAATGGTCGCACTCTCGGCGATGCCCATCTTTCGCACGTGCCGGTAGTAGTACAAGGCCGATTTCCAGTTCGGCAATCCATCGTTCAGTACCCGATCGTACTTTTCGCGTTTCGCTGGATCCTTCAGAATCTCGTACACCGACACGAGGTTGCGAAACTTGATGTTCGCATCATCGGCATCGCTCTTGTCCGGGTGCAGCACTATCGATAGTGTCCGGAATGCGCGCTTGATCTCCGCCAACGAGGCGGTTTGATTAATGTTCATCAGTTGGTAGAAGTTTTCGTTCACCTCTTCGACAAGGTCGAATATCTCCATATCGTCCGCGCTCCAGCCGTTGGCCACCGATGCTGTGAAACAAATCACCATCAGCAGCAGTATCTGCCGCTGGTCCGTTGCCATGTTGAAGTCTCTCCGGGTGTACTCGCCAAATCAACTGCTCTTGTAGCATCAGCGATCTACATCGGAGAATCGGGGTTTTTTATGCCACCCGTGCGTACCGTAACGGACCCTGTGGCGGAAACGACTTTCGGTTTCACACGTATCACACCGTCGAAGAAAACGCAACAAAACTACCTGACAGCTGCTTGTTTACAAATGTCATCGGCGGCAAAACGGTTACCTCAACTAACCTCTTCAGGAAAGATGTGCTAATTAACTTCAAGGAGTTTGTCGACATCGCAAACTCTGGAAAAGGACTCCTTTTTAAAATACGTATCTTACAATACATGAGAACATGATTTTTCTTTGTCAGTAAAACGGTGCGGTTTACGGTTTGTCATCCAGGTGAATGGATAAGCAACATCATGTACCGCGGCGCCCGGCCATCAGCCAAGTTCCTTTTTGACAGCCGTTTCTTCCAGCGTACCCGAAATTGAAGTCAGTTGCCGCATCTCGCCTACATAAAGGGCGGGCGCAGCCTAGTTTGTTAAAAACTAATTCAGGAGCAATTCGCCTTCGCCAACTTAACTGGATGGCGATAGCTGTCACTATCAGCTATACGTTAATAAAACTCCGCTACACGACACGTCTATGTCTACAACAACGCGTGGCACACAGGTGAAGTTATCGTGGAGTTGTTAACATCCTTATTTAGCTTTTCGCCGGCCCTTAATACAGGTGAGATGCGGCGGCAACTGACTTTACCGCTAAGTGTGCCACGCCATTCAACACTGCGGGCATTGCTGGCTGGTGGAAGCCGATACCGTACAAACATAGCGAATGTGAAAGCCGGTTGTTTCTACGGATATAGCATTGCTAGTGGGTGTTCGTTGATAGGCACGGCATTTTTTACACACTCTTCTGCGCCTGTTCGTACGGGAACAGCTGCATTTTCCTAATTTCTGTGTTCTTGAGGTTGCCTCCGTACCAGCGATGGCAAACTGAACGCCCTCCACGTTTAGCATGTGCATCAAATCCGAAAAGTAGCGAGGCAAAACCAATGTAAGAAGCTTCGGTTAAAGCCTACTTGTCCCTATCAACTCCGCCGTGCTAAAGTGTGGACTGTTAGCCAAACCAATCAAACCCGGCGAACTGACGAACACTTTGGTAGTAAGCTCAGTTACGTGCCCTCTAGTCAACGCTTCTTGCTGATTGTCGTTAGCTGATTGCTACAAAAGGATCAAAGTATAATTGTGCGAGTGATTGTTTACGTACGAAAACCATCGAAGCAGTCTTCTGGTCGCCATAAGCCGCAGCAGGATACAATGGAGCACCTAGCAAAACTGCGGATAAACCTAGAGAAGCAGGAAAGCCTTATCAAGCTGGCCATCCTGACCACTGCTGCTATCTTATGTAAATTCGGGAAGAGTTCTGTTTCGCCAAACGCGCTCTAATACGTATTTCTTCTTTCTTTCGTTGCAAACAGCTTTCTCGACGCGGCTCTTTTCCGTGCTACGCTTCGAGAGCGTTATCCACGAGTTCGATCCGTACTTCAACTATCGCACGACAAAGTATCTTGCCGAACAGGGTTTCTACAGCTTCCACAATTGGTTCGATGATCGTGCCTGGTATCCGCTGGGACGCATCATCGGCGGGACCATCTATCCGGGTCTCATGGTTACATCGGCCACACTGTACCGCATTATGTGGCTGCTGAACATTACCGTGGACATTCGCAATGTGTGCGTGTTTCTCGCACCGTTCTTCTCGTCACTGACCACCATCGTAACATATCTACTGACAAAGGAGGTACACAGCACAGGGGCAGGTCTGGTGGCCGGTGCGATGATTTCTATCGTTCCCGGCTACATCTCTCGCTCGGTAGCTGGTTCCTACGATAACGAGGGAATCGCCATCTTTTGCATGCTGCTCACGTACTACACATGGATCAAGGCGATCAAAACGGGTGCAATATTGTGGGCCACGCTGGCGGCCCTTGCTTACTTCTACATGGTTTCCTCGTGGGGCGGATACGTTTTTCTGATCAACTTGATTCCACTGCATGTGCTGGCCCTCATGGCCACGGGTCGCTTCACACACCGCGTCTATATCGCGTACAGCACGCTCTACACGATCGGAACCATTCTCTCGATGCAGATCTCATTCGTTGGCTTTCAACCGGTACAGAGCTCGGAGCACATGCTCGCCTTTGGCGTCTTTGGCCTCTGCCAGCTGCATGGCCTGGTGGACTACGTGCGGTCGGTGGTTTCGAAAGAACACTTCGACACCCTCTTTCGGGCGCTCGTCATTTCGATCGCCACAGTAGCGGCCCTGCTGGGCCTCGTGCTAACGGTCACGGGCAAAATATCGCCATGGACCGGTCGCTTCTACTCTTTGCTTGATCCTTCGTACGCCAAAAATCACATCCCCATCATCGCGTCCGTGTCCGAGCATCAGCCCACGTCCTGGTCGTCGTTTTACTTTGATCTTCAGATACTGGTTTTCCTTTTTCCGGCCGGGCTTTACTTCTGTTTTGCCAAGCTGACCGATGCAAACATCTTCATCATCTTGTACGGCGTAACGAGTATCTACTTTGCCGGCGTGATGGTGCGCCTGATGCTGGTGCTTGCCCCTGTCATGTGTATACTCTCCGGAATCGCCGTATCGCAGCTCATGATGAAGTACATCAGGAACGTCGATGTTGGCGGTTCGGTTACCGGCAGTGGTGGTGGTGGTGGTGGCGGTGGCGGCGGCGGCGGCGGAGAAAGTGCGTCTAGCCGTAAGGCGAAGGCACGCGCTTACGAACAGCAAACGCCAGTGAAACCGGAAGTGGCGATTGGGTTCGTGCTACTGGTAACCTTCCTACTGGTCACCTATACGTTCCACTGCACATGGGTTACTTCGGAAGCGTACAGCTCACCGAGCATCGTACTGAGCGCCCGATCGCACGACGGCGGACGGGTCATTTTTGACGATTTCCGTGAAGCCTATTACTGGTTAAAGATGAATACGCCCGAGGTAAGATCTTTTTTGTGCAGGCTTTGTCTTTAGCAATTAAGGAAAAATACAACCAAATCGTCCATGATGAAAACAGTTTAAGGTTGAGTCATCGTAGTACGGGTAACAATGCGTCGATGATATTTTGTGAAGACAGTTGAGTCGCGTTGAGTTTCATTTACTCCGTACTTAAACGTTTCTGAAGATCTTCTGTGATTCCTGCTTCACTCAATCGCATCGACTACCCAACGAGACGCTGATTGTTAGCACTTTGATCGCTGAACTTTTGCCAGTGGATCTATTCTCTTTCACCTGTGATTAGTTTTTAGAGTTAAACCAATGTCTTCGTTTGCGTATTTTATTCCATGCTTGCCGCGCAGGATGCTCGCGTAATGTCGTGGTGGGATTACGGGTATCAAATTACCGCTATGGCCAACCGCACTATTTTGGTTGATAACAACACATGGAACAATACACATATCTCACGCGTCGGCCAAGCGATGGCTTCGACGGAGGAGCGGGCATATGAAATCATGAAAGAGCTCGATGTGGACTACGTGCTTGTAATCTTCGGTGGCCTTACTGGGTACTCGTCCGATGGTATGTTCCCATTTCTGCAGTTTATAAAAGCATCACACCACAATTTTGGTTTTATGTCCCCGTTGTTTTTGACAGACATCAACAAGTTCCTGTGGATGGTCCGTATCGGTGGAAGTACGGACCGTGGCGCACACATTCGCGAGATGGACTATTACGCACCGAGTGGAGACTTCCGCATCGACAAGGAGGGTTCACCGACGCTGCTTAACTGCCTCATGTACAAGATGTGCTACTATCGCTTCGGTCAGGTGTACACTGAGGGTGGTAAAGCTCCGGGATACGATCGGGTGCGGGGTGCCGAAATAGGTAACAAAGATTTTGAATTGGATGTTCTCGAAGAAGCGTACACCACCGAGCACTGGTTGGTGCGGATCTACAAAGTGAAAGATCTTAGCAATCGGGGCGTTTAGATTATAGCCTGCGGTACCGCTCAAATAATGTGGTTTCTATCGACATCATCTCTTCAACCGCGCACCTTACTTTCATCATGCTTTATACGAACCGGTGTCTGTCACTCGCCGTTCATCGCATAAAAGCGTCATTCGCCATTGTTCCAGTGCTTAAAAGGATACGTTTTGTTGTCTTTGTTGAGGGCCTCCACCCTAACCCGTCCAAGGTGTAGGCGAGATGCAATCCATTACTCCATTCCTTCACTGCAATATAGTGCCACCTAGCACAGTGCTGGCCTTACGAGAGACACTCCCACAGCGCACATCGAAAAAAAAAACCATTTCTCCGCCGTGCTAGTTGCACTTTAAGCCAACGAAAGCATTTCTCAGGGCGTTTCACATTTTTTCAAATATAAAGTTGTAAACCAAACTTATTTTAACTCATTTTCTTCCCCAATGATTACAGAACGCTCATGAGTAACAATCGAAATAAAAACGAAATATAATTTACATCAACTGTTGCATATTCGTGCTCCTTCGCATACGTTACCATTCCTACATAAAAGGGCTTTAAAAGGCCCCGACGTAATTAACTCAAGAAGAATCTCGCATCGCGAGCAATATATGTTCGGGGAAGCTGAAGTCATTATAAAACAATTGAGGATGTAAACAGCTACCTTCGCCGCCATCACCAACATCACTCCAGGGTGTGTTTTGTGTTTTCTAATGCATGCAGCATAGAAGCATAGAGGAAAAAAGTTTTGGAAATGCAAAAAAACAATGTTGATTTGTGTCATGCGGACAAGCCGAATATTAACAACATGCTGGTCAAATTACCCAGCGGCTTTCGATAGCTCGGCTAGCAAAATCGGGCCCAAGGAACTGCTAAGTAAGGCGGGCACTTTATCACTTCAAGTGGCTCCAAAGACAAAAAGTGACGAAAGTTCGGATTCATGGTTCGCCAGTACGTGGTAGTTTTGTTGATTGAGTGTGTTCAATGTGCAATGTGCGACTTTGTGCAACAACTATGTTTGAGCCTTTTTTTGTATTCATTCCCTATCCCCAAATCTCCTGATGGCTACCCGGCTCAGGGTTCGCTGTGGACAGTGTCCACAAATGTTCGCAGACATTTCGGTTAATAAAAAACATTGATCAGACAGTAACATTAGCACGGTTTAATCGATGTTTCTGTTTTTATTTTGCATGACTAAAACAATCATGCATCCTTGTGATTTTTGGAAAAGAACTTTGTTTCGCCGGCCATTGGCATGATTTGTTCAATAAGTTTTGAGCGTCGATTAAAAAACACTATTTCATGGTTTAAAATACAGGTTATGTTTCTTTCGTTTCTAAGGCTGAAGAAATCCACACGGTTCGGTTATTACTACAATTTTGATTTTTATTTACAATAAATGTGGGTGTTAGTAGTCTGCTAATCGGCCGCTGGCACCAGCCTCTGGGGTGCGAGCGTGGGAAGTTATCCTTGACTAGACCACTGACATCCGAAACTACACTGCAGTGTAGTGTATTAATGAACTTATTAAAAATTGTTGAATTGAATTAACCCCAGTACATCTCTCATTTGTCTAACTGCATCAGCCCACATCATTACGAGTTGTTTTAACTGAGCCGCTTACAAAATCTCGACTATCATACATTGGTTTGAAGGCTCTGATCATTCCCTACATTCACCGTATTCCCAGGACGCTCAGCGTCTGCCATTATGATTAATGGCTTGGCAATTTTGGACACCACATCTTTGACCGTGTGATAGACGATGTTTTTAATCTGCAATTTATCCTCATGGTTTGAGTGAGTCTTGCTCAGGTATCGGAACTCGTTCGTTAGCTGGAAGCAATAAGATACATTTTCCGGTGACACAAAATCCTCCGCCACCTTGATGCAGTTGTAAAGGTTTAGAACCTGATGGGGAGCACCGGCCGGTATAAAGATGGCGTCACCCTCGCACTGCACGATCGAGTAACCCTCGACCTGATACTCCTGTAGCAATCGTTTGCGCATGTTCGCATCGAGGTACCACTTCTGGTCGTGAATTGGATCGTGATTTGGTTGGATATTATTTCCCCGTTCACGAACTATACACCTCAAGAGCGAGCGTATCTTATCCGCATCCTGCGCGTGATAAATGTGCCACAGTGCACCCGGTAGTTCCTCCCGCTCATTGATTCGGCGACGCGTTTGCATATCGCAGTCGTCAGTACCGATCAATTCTAGTACCTTTCGATTGTATTGTTCCCGCGTTTCACCTGCCGGTGTTCCGACGTACACCATCACGTTGACGGCGTCAGAAATATCGAGATGCAGACTGGTGGTGCCTTTGGGTGGGTTCCGGGTTGACCCGTATGCACTGTACATCTTTGGTCCAAGATCGGGTCGTACGAAGAAACCAGGCAATCTGCTAGCCAGGTTGAAACAACCCCTACGCTGCGTGTACTCCGGCACCGGAAGCGATAGCATCAGATCTTCGAATCGGGATGGCATCATCTCGGCAAAGTCATCACCCGGTGGCCAATCCTTTAGCTTCAGCGTCATAGCACATTTGTGCTCATCGAGTAATCGGTAATCGACCGACTGGAAACCTTCCCAAAACACGCGCAACGGGTAACCTGTTACGATTTTCCCGTTCACACAGTTGATTAAATCGGACGGCTGCTCTCCAAAGTCACGCTCGAATGACTGGGGCGTCCAGAGTTCCATGTTCATCAAACTGGACACTGACGAAATCATGACCGGTTGGCCGCGTTCCCATTGATCGTGAAACATATTATAGTTAACAGAGCTGCGCGGATTGAGCAAGCGCAGAAGCTTCCCATTGCAAAGCCACTCGTGCGCCGCACCTGGATACATGGCGGACGATTCATCTAACGACATAGTTCTTTCGCCCTTCCGGAACTGATGCTGATTTTCCTTGCTGTGCAGGTTGTAGCTAAGGGTGTTGTCACCAACGTAGAGATCATCTGTGTTGTGCTCACTGCTCAGGAACTCAAAATCTCCCAAAAAACCGATCAAAAACTGCTGGATCAGATGGCGTTGAATGATTACACGCCCAGGAAATGTTACCATCGATGCGGCCATCGATCCGTCCTCGTCGATCGTGGCCATCGATCGATTTATGCTGAATGTGCCATTCTCATTGTGGAAATTTATAATTTGTTGGAAAATCAGGATCAATGTTCGCCAGTCAAGGGATGGAAAGATATGATAAGATGTGCGAGCGGGTGACGGTTTCGCACTAATTGATAAGACTTCTACCGTGTTCGCTTTATTTGCTTCGAGTGGACGTTGAGAAGAAAGATGTCCACCGTTTTCGTTTAACGTACCCGCCTCGTCGCTAGCGTCATCCCATGGCACGAAATTGCTTTCGCCTGTTTGTGTTTGTTCGTTTGAAATAAATCGCTTTGCTAACGAAATGCTATAGGCTTTCAGCAGGTAGGCAGGTTTACCATCCGAACCTTCGCCTTCCAGTTTCGTCACCAATTGATCGATATCTTTGATTGTCATTGCCATCATTTTCGCTGTACGTTCATCATCCACCGGTGGGCGATCACTGTTTTCGCTATGTGATTCGTTCCCATTGCTCGACAGCGTATTTGCATCGTCCGGCGCGCGAAACTCGAATTCGCGTTCATCATGGATCATTTTTCGAAACCGTGGCTCTTGGCTGAGCGGGCACTCGCAATCAAGGGGGATCTGGAACAGTGCGCAAATTCCGTGCATTTGTTGCACCAACTGGTAGAAACAGTCTCCCGGTATAATTTGTGCTCTCATAAGGAGAGACTGGATGTGCGGTTCCTTCGTCATACTGCACATAAACCAACCTGCGTCATCTTTGTCCTTCGTAGTGGTTTGTATCATCGGAAAGCCGCGTTTTTTACATTTATAACAGTCGAGGCATACAACGAAACCGCAACTAGTGCAAACCCAATGGTAGTTAAAGAGCGTCGTCTGACACACGTCACACATCTCCCGTACCCCTCGCACGGCTTGCCTCCAGGCTATGGTTGTATCTTCAGACATATGCTCAAAGCGTGCTTCCATTTCCTGATGAAACAGTTCGCAAAACTTGTGGCCTAGTTGACCAAGTAAAAATACAGCTGCTTGCTTCGATAGATTAAATGGCACTTCTTTGAAATTGGAGCTCCACAAGCTAATGTCCGCCTCCTTAGGATCCAAGCGGGGGTCAGCAAATCCGGTCACCTCCAGCAAGCCTTCTTCGTTGTATCTCAATTTACGGAACGCAATGAATCGACATAGATCATCATCTGTGCGTCCGGCGAGTGCGTCGCGCGTACGTGCTGCCGCTGAACGACGACATTCACGGCATCGGGGCACTCGTGGCGTTATTTTGTAGCAGGGCGTATTCTGTAGGAACCGTTCGGTAGAGCGTTGTTTTTTTTTAACTGTACTGCGACGCTTCTTGGTCGCATCGAGTGCGTCTACACCGTTGTTACGTTTCATTTTAAACTTCACTGCGTTGGGTTGGACACTAAATATGCTCGGCAAATTACAAATTACGTTTCATGGTAGCAGTCAGACATTAAACTGATTGTTACCTGACTTTGTAAGCTTCACGGGAGGACATTTTGTATCCATGCAATGTTTGCTACAAGTCGGACCCGGGTCAACCAGTCAGAGAGTGACATTCCTTAGATGCTATTCATAGCGCTTGACGCATCTAAAATCGCACATCGAAACATCGAAACGTCTATGCGTTTTGTTCGAGACGATTCCACGATTGTTCTTTGTTAAGCAAAAAAAATGTTTGACGAAATTTGAACAAAAATGAAAATCAACGATATTCTTGCATTTAGAAACGCAAAATAATTGTTTATTTATTTTACACGGACAAACCTAATATTCACAAAAGGAATAGACATTGAATGGTGGTTTGAAAAAGAACGTTAGGTTCAAGAAGTGAACCTAATGAATTATTTTAGCTGATCTCCGGTATCAGAAACAACCCTAAAAAACCCTTTGCGGTGTGACAGTGTGACAATGTAACACTATAATCGCCATGCTTATACTAGAATGTTTTACTATACCTATACTTAATTGAATATGGTTTTTATTTTTGCGTGGGCAAGTTACTAGGCGCTGTGAACTGCGATTGCTCCCCGTTTACACGGTCCCATGCTCGCCGTGTATCGTTTGCCGCTCAATGTGGTGCATTTTCCTTGTAGAACGTACGTGCGTTATTTTTAACAGACGAGCAGCGTCTTTGTAACGCCCGGATTAATTGTTCGCAAGGTACGGTGATACTGCTAGGCAACTGACCTTAATGAAACTTATGGTGACTTATGGACGGTCCGATGTCAAATGAAATCTTGCCAGTGAACGGCATTTTCTGTATGCGATGTACTGCGTAATAACTTGTTGTTGATCTGGCTGTGTCAGAACATCATGGGAGGAATAATAACCCGTCGTAGTGGCCACAAAATCTGATAGGTTTGGAATCATGGTGAGTTGCTCGATAACGGGTAAGCCCTGATAAGCCAATCATCTAGGTAGAGCTTGACGAGCACGGCGGATGTTCGTACCACAATGGGCGAAAAGTAGACAAACAGATTGAAACGGATAAGAAAAAGTGCGATAGAACACGCGAGAAGATAAATCTGCATGTAAATTTTGCCACAATTGCATGGTGTAGCAATAGTGATTGTTTGAATATTTGTTGCGAGGGCCGATGTTGCGTCAGTTTGTCTCTATATTCGTAGCCTTTTGTGAAAGTGACCAGCAGCATAAAACTGCGTCGAAAGAATTTGCATTGTATTGTTGTGTCTGAGGCCCCCCGCCAGATGAGCTGCAGCGATAGTGTAAACCGAACTTTGATCAATTGCTTTTTTTTTTCAATATTTTCCCGATGCGGGAACCATCCTGTTTCTCCCCCCCACCAGGGGCCTGTCTGGCAATGTGGAGGGGCAGGAGCGCGATGTATCATCGCCCTTTATTACATATTTACATAGTACATATTTACATATAGGGACTATACTTATGGTACATTACATTACGCACATACACAAGCCGCGGATATACGCGTATAAACATTCTCAGCTCCGCTACGAGGAGCTGTCAGTCCGTCGCGATCCGCTCTTGCTCTTCACAGCCGGTTGATAGGAACAAACGGTACCGGTGGTAAACAAACAACATTGTTAACAGCAAACGGTTAGCGAAGTGTTCGCCTAGCAGCTGCAGCGGCAGCTACGTCAGCAGCTGCAGCAGCAGCAGCAGCTGCAGCCTCAGCCTCCAAGTTGATCAATTGCTTGGCCTCTGTCATAATGTCGTTGTTGAGCTTCTTTGCTCGTCATTGTTGTGCCGTGTCCCTAAGAACGCCTCAAAACACGTTAAAATATTGTGAGTAATTTTCGTTGGTGCTGATTGGATCCAAGATGGCAATGACTGGTTGCATTATGAATATTACATGAACAGCAAGTACGGCCACTAACTGCGGATATTGTTATATTGCTAGCCATCGCATCCAAACCAAACGGTACGGTTTCCGTGTTTCGTTCTATGGATCAATGTGAAAAATTTCACAATAGATAAATCTATCAATCTTACGGAACATCGAGCTGTTTTGAATCTTGTAACAGCGAACGCAAGCGTCAAATGAAATATGTTGGTATCAACCAGCGGTTGGATTTATGTAAGTTTTATTTTATTCTTGCTGTTCGTTTTTTTTCCAGATTTTTATGTCTACTAGTACTATGCTGTAGAGCTGCGATCGACGGAAAAAGTGAACATAATCCGAATTCTCATGCAATCAAAGTACGTTGCTAAAACGCAGTCCACTTTCTTGCCACCGACCGAACAGCGCGTAGGCTCGGGCATAGTATATTTTCCTGCAACTCAATCCACAAAGTTCAGCATTCAAACCTCTAATTAACACCACCAAGCAGTAGCAGCAGTATCGTAGTACACGCAAGCATCAACAGACTGCACCATGGTAGAACCAATGTTCGATTATCAGTTTCGCCATATACTGATAGGCGATAGTACGGTGGGGAAGTCGTCGTTATTGAAATATTTTACCGATGGCAAATTTGCTGAGGTGAGTAGAAAGTTGCAATACTTAGTTCTAGAATGCATGGGAATAGAAAAGAATAGTAAAAACACTGCTTAGGTTTGAACTTAAATTTATCGCATACAAATAGTATCATCGGTGCGAAGTAGACAATCGATCTACGGACGAAGCATCTGGTTCAATTTACGTATGCCTCACAAATTCACTCTTCATTGGTGCAAACATTAGAATGAAGAAGAATCAAGTTAGAAGGCCCAAGTACTTAAGTACTGTTTAGTTTTCTTTCCATGCAAAGCGAACAAATAAACATAACTTAATTCGAAATATTTGTTTAACATTGTAGCCCTGTGTATAAATCCTGTTAAGACAAAATTGCTAAATTATTTAAAATTGTATTTTTATGTGCCCACGCACCTGACAATATGCCTAAGTGAAGTTTCGTTTCAGCTTTCCGACCCAACGGTCGGGGTCGATTTCTTTGCCCATCTGATCGAGGTAAATGATGGGACGCGCATCAAGCTGCAGCTGTGGGACACCGCTGGACAGGAGCGCTTCCGTTCAATCACGAAATCCTACTACCGAAATTCTGTTGGTGTGTTGCTGGTGTATGATATTACCAGCCATGCGAGCTTCGAGCACATTCCACTCTGGATGATGGAGGCAAAGCGCCACATCGAACCGCACCGACCCGTGTTTGCACTGGTCGGATGCAAGCTTGATCTTGTAACGAGTGGGGCACAGCAGCGTGAAGTGAGCCTGGACGAGGCGCGTTCGTTCGCTGAGCAGCATGGTCTCATCTTCGTGGAAACGTCGGCCCGATCCGGTCTCAACGTGCGCGAGGCGTTCACGCTCGTCACACAGGAAGTGTTCAATCGAATCAAAACTGGCGAATATAAGGTTGAGGATGGCTGGGATGGAATCAAGAAGGGTTTCACGCGCCCGAGTAACCTCGATTTTAATCTGGTGGTAGCCGAGTCCGCTCGAAGTACCTGCTGTTAGGGAAAGAAGACAAGTTTTGCAAGACTAGCGATGACAACCACGGACCGCCACTGGCCGTGAGGCCGTGTCCCAACACAGGTAAATTTCGTTGCTATGGTTTTTCGCTTTGTCATAGGGGTAAATCTATCTCACTGTCCTTGTAGGAACGATGTGGCAGGGTGTACCGAAACACAAAACCGGGAGGAATGTGAAGGACTACACTATTATGTAGTACGCGAAAGTCCAAGCGAGGAGATGGACTGGTGCAGTGGTTGTACAGTAGAAGTAGCTAATTTACTAGCGTAAAAGAAAGAAGGAGCAGGAGCCAAACCAAATGTAAAACAACCGTAAAGGAACGTGCTAATCCTGTTTAATATTCTCTTTCATGCTATAATGCTCTATTCTATAATTTTATGATAAGAACATATTGTTCGATCGCACATCGCACATTCAGGGTTCGTTTTTCGTTCATAGCACTCTCCTGTTTTACCGACTCATCTCGTCTGTATCTAATATTTTTTCAATCTTCTCGATATTTTGTTTGATTAATGTTGGTTTTGAACCATTATGGAATGTTTTACAAAATAGCAATGGCGATTTGAATGCCTATCACGCACGCTTAACATTTTCGTACACACGAACGCTAGAAACTGAGCCAACAGTGCAAGATGGTGATTTGAAATTTGAGAGTCGACCACGCCAATGTTGTGATTGTGATTTCAAATATTGTTTGCAGTACGTGCTCTCCAGAACTATAAAGTTTCTAAAACATCATCATCATCAACTTTTAATGCTGCGTCATAATAGAACGAGATGGTGCGATATTTTGATGTGATGATGTGCAACGAAGTGCTCTGATATAAAGTGCCGACTGGCACTGGCTTCGTCATCACCAACAGAACTGTTTTACGATGGTTGTCAGTATCAACTCTTCTTCTTTGGCCCTCCACCGTGAATTACATTGTTGTGTATAAGCTTCCTGCCTGAGGCGGTGAACCGATGGTGTAAGCCAAACTTTGATCAAATGCTTGGCATCTCTCATAATTTCTTTGGTTACCAGTTCTTGTACAGCGTTGTTTCGCTGTGTCCCTTTCTCCGTTCGTTGGTGCTTGCTAGGATCAAAGATGGCAATGGCTGGTAGCGTTGTGAGCGTTACCTTAACACCCTGTGCGAATAAATACGACCCAGTCCGTTCCTATAGGATAAAAAAACCTGTAGGGCAACTACCTGCGGATATTGTTCTATTGCTACGCATCATAACCAAACCCAACAGTACAGTTTCCGTGTTCCGTGCTTGGGAGTAATATAAAAAAAATAAGAAACGTATATCGATAAAACCATAAAGCAAAAAGACAGCGCATGTACAACATCGGTATGTTGGGGTTTGTTTTGTTCATGTCGTTAACTGTTACTTGTTGGCGGGGGGTGGGGTTTTGGGTTTCAACGTTAGAAATTCTGTTTTCATGATTTTTGTTAAAGTATGGATTGAATAATTTTATTCAAAACTTTTGTACTTTTTTAAGTATACTTTGAGCAATATTCTGTATTTTTTCTTGTGGAAATTTTGAAAAGCAAACCGGCACGACAAATTCCGCTATTTTGGTGAGAAACCCACAAAATGGGGAGTGGGTTATGTAGGTGATGCATTTCATATGTAACTTTAAAATGAAACGGTCAATTGAGTTTTAAATGGCGGTGCATATAGACTATGTTTTGTGATAAAGGCGTTGAAAAGCTACAGGGCATTCCCGAACGCTTTGAATGGCAGGAGACTAACTAGACAATAACGTCAATAGTTTTGCTCAAATCGACTGACAATTGTGGGAATATATTCTTGATATGTTTAACAAAAAGGTAAGACTTTTTTTTTATTTTTCAAAAGTGCAAACCCTAACCGCTCCCTGGATGAACAGAGCGGCCACCACTGCGTATCGTTCGACCTTTGTGTAAGCCAGATGCGGCGATACTAGTAGACAACTGACTTTACAACTGCAACTGTGCTGTATGTTTTAAATGTGAGTGATAGAAAAGTATAGCGTTTTAGTCGATGGTATTCCTTAGATATTTGGTTGTAAAACATTTTCGTTGATTGTGTGGACTCAAATTTTTTTTTCCCAATGCGTCCAGAAATAGAAAGCGTTTTGTTTCAGTTGTCGGTTTCACCCTATTACGTCGTATCAGTTGTGAACGTCGTTTCTGATCTTATAACTGCATCAAAGTTATGATGGTCAATGGTCGTACACTACACAATGAATATAGTGTACAGTATGTGATTGTCGGCATTTTAAAATACTTTTTCCATTCACCACTTGTAATTAGGAATTTATGCAATCAATTTGCTTTTTATTAACATGTCTTGTATTGGCGTACTTTATTCCCCGTATTGTGTACCTTGCTCAATGCCAAATCTACATTATTTCGAAAAGTCTAAAACTAAACCGTAGAATGTGTTTGATAAACTACTGTGCCCTGATCCAATTGCTGAGCCCTGCTGTATTGCTCAGTACTGCAGGAACTCCTTCTCCGCAACCGATGCCCCAGGAAACCAAACCTATCAGATAGTATCGGCCATTACGGTTGCACACGAAAGGACTGCCGCCTGATCCTTGACAAGAATCGGCCTTTCTGCTACCAAGAGCACAGACGAAGCTATCATGCAGCTGAAACTTACGCCCAAGAGATGGTTGCTTCCGTAGCAACGCTTCACAGGAGCTCCGGTCTATTAAAGCCAGCATAGTGTATTGCAAAACATGCTGGACGTCATTGCTTTTAGGAGTACCACCCCATCCAACTACCATACAGTCAGTGTATTCGTGATTGCTAACCACTGCATTCGGTAAGCATATCGGTCCAACGTTTGGCAGTGTATCGTTGAATGGTTCGTTAAGAAAAAGCAGAGCTACATCGTTGAACAGTGCACCAGAGTAGTAATTGGGGTGTACGACTATTTTGCTAACCGCACGTTCCTGATGAGGTAGCCGTGTGTGCCTGCGATCCCAGTCTCCTGCATGCACAACGAAACGTCCTGGATGCATACGGTTACTGTGAAAGAAACATATACATAATGAACCTAACGTTTTCCAATAGTTACAGGGCTTTTCGTTAACTTACTCAGAAACACAGTGCGCAGCTGTTACTAAGATGTTCGCGCTGAGTAGAGCAGCACCACAGCGATACACGAACGATCCGTTTTTGATGACTTGGTAGATAGCTACCGTCCAAGGAAACTCACCGAAACTTGCAAAACTAACCTGAGGAGATTCGATTGGTGCATCAACATCATCATGGAAAACTACCTGGCTGCTGACGGTCTGGCGCCTTACGCCGCATTTATCGGTGGAACTGCTCATAGATATGATACTGCTACCGGTAGTGGTGGTGGTGGTTATTGTACCTTGAGTGGTAGTTGCTTGATCGAATGCCAGGACATTCGTTTCGATTGGTTCCAATTCATTCCCCACGCTATGAGTTAGCAAAAAATTCGACAGCTCAAGCAACAAGGTTGGGTCGTATTCAGTGGGATGTAGGTTTTGATCAATCGACACGGCCTGAGAATCCGGTCGGCTATCGAATGTAAATCCATCGATTGGTTCCAATTTAGTGGATGGAAGAATTGTTGTAGGTGTCCTCGTAGAGGTAGCCTCGAGCGCTAGAATATGGTTACTCCGACAGCATACATTATCAGCACCACATAGACCATCCCTGAAAAAAAAAAAAATAACATGATACAGAGGCACGAGAAAAAATCGATGCTTCCTCGACGTTTCTCGCGCCATTTGATCGAATCGAATCGTGAGGTCTGGTTGAACATCGGTCGGTTTATTGCAAGGACGTTGGGTGCTTATGTTCTCAATTCTATTGATTTAATAAATTAAGATTGATTATTAATTAATCTGCTGTTCCGTCGTTTCTTTAAAGTGTAGCTACAATATGGATAAAGTGTGAATAATGCACACGATAAACATTGTGGAGAATGCGCCATGATTGATGCAATTTGGTGTTTGAAATATCAGAGCCAAGTTTTGCGATGAAAGATTTCAAACGATAATTTGAAAATTGATTTCACTTTTTCTCGATAGATGGTTCTTCACATTAACTTCAGTTACAGTATATGGCAAAAGTTGGGATGAGAGTGTCAAATGTCAAATTGACAGTATTTCTGAAATGCGGTGTACACATTGCGGTCTCGCGTCGTCTCGCTGATCACTTCTTACATCATGAAAATTGCTTGCGATTAATCGGAACGTGGAGGCTTCAATTTCCGTAAGATTATGGAAAACCATTAAATATCTCAAAGAAGAATAACTGTGTGGAGTACAGGAAGGTAAGGTGAACGAAACCTACGCGCTGCGAGCACTCGAAACATTCACCTTAAAACAGAATGGTAAGTAGTGGTACAAAGGTTTTCGCCGTTTTTGCACATGTCCTTCATTCGCTTTATCTCTCTACAGCAGCGATTGTTGACTTCTACGGGGGTGTTGCCTTCGCTGGCAAGGCCGGGTCCATCGCTGGTGAGGTCATTTCCGTTGGTAAGTGGACTGTGAGTACAGCTCAGCCGGCCGGCCCACAGTCGTTTTCTATCAAGTCAGAGCACCTTGCGGGCGGGCTGGTGATCAGTAAATGATCGTTTTTTTTCTTCTGTGCCTATCGTTATCTCTTTTGCGGATAGATCCAGCGACAGTATTCGGCAGGCCGTAGACCTGGATTTTTCTCGCAAGTGGTCGACAATATCCGACAGGAAATGCAAAAGAGTAAGGAAATTAAGGAGAATGTGAAAAAGTTCCGGGAGGAGGCACAGCGTCTGGAGCAGTCTGATGCCCTGCAGGCGGCGCGTAAAAAATTCAACACCGTCGAGTCAGAGGCCAGCAAGGGGGGCGAAGCGTTGAAGGAAAATTTAGACAAGCTGCGAGGTCGGGTGACGGAGGCGTTTGATGAGGCGTCCCGGACGGAACTGGGCCGGAAGGCGGGCCAACTTGGCGAGGACCTGAGCCGCAAGGCGCGCGACGTCAGTGAGACTCTGGCTGAAAAGGGCCAAGTACTGGGGCAGAGCGGTGCGTTCC
Organism: Anopheles cruzii; assembly: GCF_943734635.1. Taxonomy (NCBI): domain Eukaryota; kingdom Metazoa; phylum Arthropoda; class Insecta; order Diptera; family Culicidae; genus Anopheles; species Anopheles cruzii. The sequence continues at coordinate 8,706,763 of NC_069143.1, forward strand.
GCGGTATCAGCGAAACTGCGAAGGTCGTACGGGATGAGCTGGACCGGCAGGGCATTGAGGCGCGAGTCTATCGTAGCCCTGCCAAGCTGAGAAAGCGCGTGGAGGTGGCGAGCGATCCGGCGTCGAAGCGTGCCGTTGAACCGAACGCAGATGCAACGGGCGTCGAGCTGCACAAGGACAGTCAGTTCTATCAGTCGTGGGAGGTCTTCAAGAACAACAATCAGTACGTGAACAAGGTGCTGTCGTGGAAGATGAAGTACGATGAATCGGAAAACCCAATGGTGCGCGCTTCCCGGTTGCTGACCGACAAGATGAGCGACATCATGGGAAATTTGTTCTCAAAGACCGAACTGTCGGAAACACTGACTGAGATCTGCCGCATCGATCCGAGCTTCGATACGAAGCAGTTTCTGCGGGACTGCGAGAACGACATCATCCCGAACGTGCTGGAATCGATCGTGCGGGGCGACCTGGAGGTCCTGCGCGACTGGTGCTTTGAGAGCACGTATAACATCATCGCGACACCGATCACGCAGGCACTAAAGGCGGGCTATCGGCTGGACTCGAAGATTCTCGACATCGAGAACGTCGATCTGGTGATGGGCAAGGTGATGGACCAGGGTCCGGTGCTAATAGTCACGTTTCAAACGCAGCAGGTGCTGTGTGTGCGGGATGTCCGGGGTACGGTGATCGAGGGCGATCCGGAGAAGGTGATGCGCTGTCACCACGTGTGGGTGTTGTGCCGTGATCCGAGTGAACTTAACCCCCGGTCCGCCTGGCGGCTCATGGAAATGTCTGCCAACAGTACGGAGCAATTCGTGTAGCGCCACCCTGCGTGCCACCACCACAAGTTAGTGTTTTAAGTGCGTGTGCATGCGACCGTGCGTGAACGTGGCGTGAATGTGGCCCTCCCCTTTGGTCGGGTGTACGGTGAAATTGCTGGAGACTTTTGAAATCTTTCTCAGCTGATCTCTATCGGCAGCCGTAGGCTTTGTCAACTGGGGTATATAATACAGTGTAGTACGTGCGAAAGATTGTACGAGTCCGGCAGTAACATGTCGCGTTGTGACACCCGTGATCCGGTCGATTTTTTCTTCTGGACGGGACCGGGCCGGTGAGACAGTTGCAGAATGAGCGCCGTTGTGTAAAGTGTTTTGTTAGTGACTTCAGTTCGTTCAGCGAATAAAAGATAGTAAATCGGGGAATCAAAATCACCTTGCTCTATGTAGATTACTCCTATTCTCCTGCTCAATGGATCTATTGGAGACGGTATGCCTCAGGGTAAGGCTAAGGTGAGTCCTAGGTAACCTCTTAAGCATTTCCGATTTCGGGACCGAATAATGGAAACATTCACAGCTGCTATGGCCGTGACCACGATCACACGGTAGGCTCGTAGGTCCGAGAGTGAACAGATGGAAGAGACGTGGAAAATGGGACACACACGTCTATGGCGAGAGACGAAACCTTGTGTTAGGAACTCGCACCCAAAAGAAGTTTTAGGTGCGCGTTGTGGAAGGACCTCACTTAATTCAGCCATGTTAACCAGGTCCGCCCCCTGGGGTGTTTGAACCCCGTTCGAACGAGCTTGAATATGATCGGAGCAAATGTTATCATTCATTTCTATTTGATATTCGAGTGTTGTTATTTTTAAAAATGGAAAAGGATTTCTGACCCATTTACAGCTTAGCAGCAAGGAGCGCGCATTATGCAGAACCTACCAGAACTATTCATCATTCGTAGAAAAAGATTTGCTGCGATCGATGATGGTAGGTTGATTGAAACAGTGATTGAAACAGTGACTCACTGGACACGTATCACGTATCACGGAGCATGATCGAAACGGAACGGATGGATTGCAACATGGGTGGGTTTTTCCGACTGCGTTTGCCGGATGCCTAGACAAGGCCGAGCGGAGCGTACTGCTAGAGCGCACCGCGGGTAGACTTGGATTTCAAGGACGATCGAGTCGTTGCTTACCTTACCGCCGGACCGTTGGCCGAACCCTGACCGTGGCGGCATCGACCGACCGGTACGCAGATGCAATCCGGTGCATTGCTGTAGGCGAGCGAATTTCCTGCAATGCGTACCTCATCGACCGGGGAGTCCTATGGAAGAGGAAGGATGGCGGGAACGACGTTTCTTCATTAGCTTTACTAGTGGCGGCCCCGGGTGAAGGACACGCAGCGCGCCGAGGCTTTCGGTCACGGGCCGACAGCCCGAGGCGCGAACTACCTTGTTCACAACTATCGCCTTTACGTCCTTCGTTTCACGCAGTGCATCCGCCTGCTTGAGCAGGTTGCCGTTCATCCACCAGAAACTCCCATCCAGCTGCGCGACGGCAACCGGAACCAGCAGCATGGCCAGCAGTGGTGCTCCGATGGCCATTTTTCCCGGAAGGAAAGCGAATTCGCCGAGGTCGGCGTATTTTGTCTGGAGGTAACACTTTTATTTCTTCACCACAAACAGGCGACCCCTAGTCGACGAGATCTCCGCCACAAACGCCAAAAGCGCAAAGTTATCACCTTGCATCCAGCGCAACTGATGAAAACAAGCTACAAAACACACACACACACACGGACACGAGCGAAATGATACGGTTTCGTAGAAATTTTCGAAGCAGCGTCCGGCCAACGCTATCTGCAACTGTTCCACTAGCGACTTGCGCAACTAAAAACGCACAACTGACCTAAAGTGACGCGCACAGGGTCGCTGCAATCTGTTTTCAGTTTCTCCCACCCAGCCAGCCAGCCACCATCCCACCACCCGACTGTTGGTCACCTTGGTCGTTTAGGCTGCTATACTAAGAATTCATCGACGGAAGACTAGTGGCGTCACGAGCACGAGGGAAGCATTACGGAGCGCCCGACGATGCGACGAGTTCACCGTTTAACGGAGTGAAAGTTATTGTACGTGCCGGTTGCTGACGTGGTAACTATCAAACCTCAGTTGTGGAAATATGGACCCACACCCGAGGAGCAGTAGTTGGGTTTGGTTTGGTTCGGACGCCGCGGCTTTTGATTCGGGCCGTCGGCCGTCGCACGTTAGGATGTGGCCTCACAGGATGTGCCTCAGTAAAGCCATGCCGGTTACGTAAGCCGCGGCCGTGTAATCGATTGCGGTCCATTTGGCAAGCCGAAACCATTTGGCTGAAGCTGCGTTGAAATGCGTTTATCGTTCTATCTATCCTTAATGTTATTTTAGTGTAGTCTACCGACGGGGACATGAAAGGCATTAGTATCAATTTACACCAAGCAGGGCAGCACAAGGACAGTGGCGCATTTTTTGCCACCGTTTCGCATGGCGGAACCACAGTGGCGCACAGATGATTTCTCATGCGTTCTCATTTTTTCGCACTCGTTGTCGATGTGCACTTGCTTGCGCATGCTTCCCTACGCAGCGTCCGTCGAATGTAACGTGCATACTGGTAACGCCTTGCCTCCGTGCGCCCTTCGGCGAGGATTGATAGCACAGCCGCGTGGCAGATGGGGCTACGAACGGTCAAAAGCCAAGCTATGGAATGCGAATTTTGGCTCCGTTCCGACAAATTTCTTGTGCCTTGTGCAAAAGGAGCAGAAAAACAAAACAGAAACAACGCACCATCGTTTAAATATTTCAATGTACAAACAGAGTCTTTATTTGAATGTCTACTTATTCTTGCTTCGAGCCTTCCACTGCATGCTTTAACCCTTTTCCGAGTGCAGGGGTTTGATCCACATCTTCTTCTCTTCTTCTTTGGACCCTTGTACGGCCGCGATTCGATCGTCCTATCCGGCCCTTACAACCGCCGGGCGGCCAACGTTAATCTCTTATCTGCTTACCGTAACGGTGTGGTTTTATGTGCGTGGGGTATGGGCGGGGCCTAGGGAATCTGCGTTCTGCGCCATGGCCAGCTCGTTTTCGGAGATTTTTCTGGTATTTATGAAGTGCTACCTGCTTACTCGCCTTTCGACCTCGGTCGACTCAGTAAGCTCTTTTTGGCGCACCTCTTGCACCGTTTCCCGCTAATTCTCATTGGGAACGGTTCGCACTCGTGACGAATCCCTCGCGTATCTCGTGCTTTGCGACCGTAGGCTAGGGCGTTAGAGAAATAACATATTTTGTACGATAAAACCTTTTTTCCTCTACAGGTTTGCAATTCCTTGACGCCGGTTCGTTTCGGAACCACACAACCTAGATGGGCGCCACCGAAGAGTAAAAAACGCCCCTCCCCTCCCCTTTGCAGTGCTTCTTCTAAAATCGTGTGAACGCAAGCCTTTGCACAGTGCTTAATGTCCTGCCAAACTGTAATAGTGTGTAATTTGCTAGTTTGTTGGTTTCTACGCCATGAATTTGATGCCAAAGCTGTGTAACAAATAATGTAGTCCCCTATTCAAAGCAACTTGGTGATTCGTGGTATCGGTATCGGAAACCTAAACCTAAAGTGTTGGAAGAGCTTTTGAGGGCCCCGCTAATTCTACGAGGGAAGAGGTAAAACCGGAGTGGACATACAACGTGTTGTATTTATTTCTTTTTAGAGCAGTAAAAACGAAGAAAACAATCAACCAACTTCATTCCCTCGTTGGGGTAAACATTTGGGAACAACAGCTGTTCATGGCGCGTATCTACAGGCGTATGGTTCAGGCGGACTATATATCCTCGGATGAGCCTATCATCTTCTAGTTCGATGGCGCCCCTGTCTAGCCGATCAACTTTGTATGACACGTACACTACAGCTACACATGCTACGCACCGAGTATGGACAAACACAGAACCAACAATGAGAGGTATCTCGTGGGCCCTACGTGGGCCTGCTCTGCTCATTCATCGCTTCCACCCTACTAATCAGTGTAATTGATGTTGTTCAACCTACCACCATCACCGGAGAGGGTGCTGTGATTATTATGTGCTACTTCTTAAGGCTAGGAACGGACCAAAATAAGGTGTGTGGTGGGTCGGCAGGTCCAACCACTTCCATCGGTGCCACTACTAGTGCTGCAGCTGGTCGACCAGTGTATTATCGGGGGGCATTGAAACGATAGTGTACCCTGTTTCGCCGTTGCCATCGCCATCGGCATCCTGCACCGTATCGCTGGGAGCCTGGCTTGCCTGTATCGTATCGCTACCGGTCTGGCGCAACAGCTTGATGAAGATGGCACCTCGCACAATGCGAATCAGCTCGATCACGCTTGTGGTCGTCATCCGTTCGACCGATTCTCCGTTCACCTGTCGAGAAGAATAGAATATGGTTGTTGTTCAATAGGTTCCGCTCGTGGTTAATTTATTTGTAATTTATACATTGAGCGTCGCGGTACTTACCTTAAGCAGCACGTCGCCCACCCGTAGCCGACCGTCCCGAGCCGCTACACTGTCCGGGTGAATGGCACTAATCACTGTGCGGGCGCCGGTTGCTTGGTGAGCCGGTCGATGCGAGTCCTGCGACAGGCTGAAGCCCAGCCGACTGTTCCAGCCCCGGTTCAGCTCGACCGTGATGACCTGCGTCGAAACGTGCAATGAACAAGTGCTGTTACTTTCCGGTAGAAACTCCCGGTTGACCCTTATGCTTTACCTCACATCCGGCGGCAGCACCATCGTCCGTATCGTCACGGACCTGAAAGTCAGCCGTCTCGTCGTGATCGCTCCAGCGCGTCGCGGTGGCTGCCGCTTCCGGTGTCGGTGATTGGGTAAAGTCACCCACCGGTGAATGATTACCGATG